>NW_022060188.1:0-48967 GCF_007364275.1 Archocentrus centrarchus
CTTACAGTACCAGTTATTAGCTACTTACAATACCCTGTTGAGATCCCTTCAGCTTCAACCCCCACACATGATGGTGGGATAGGGCAATGTCCAGCAGAGCTTTCACACCTTGGCTCATTTGATGACTCAGATGATTAATAGTGGGTCAGTGACCCTCAGGACCACCTCCAAGGGGACAACCAGCACCAGGGGTTAAACACCTGGTACTCTCCATCAGTTGTTTTAGAACTGAAGAAGCCTCTTGGATGCACTCGAGACTAAGGGTGTACTTACTTTTGAAGAAGAAGAAGAAGAAACAGCCTTTATTGTCCCACAGAGGGGAAATTTGGGTGTAACAGCAGCCGCAGTTATTATAAATATAAATAAAAATATAATAATTCACACTATTAAGAAAAGAATATATATATATATATATATAAATCAACAAACAAGATTAACCTTAATACTACTAATAATAACACTATATACAATGTACATGATGTGCCTGTGTGTTGAACCTTAACAGGCCGGACTATTTACAGTATATTATATATTATCCTACATTGTGTAGGTTATTGTGGTTTTTGTTGGGAGCAGTGATGATTATAAAGTCTTACAGCTGCTGGGAGGAAGGATCTGCGGTAACGCTCCTTTGTGCATTTAGGATGCAGCAGTCTGTCACTGAAGGAGCTCTCCAGCTCAGCAACAGTTTCATGCATGGGATGGGAGACCTTGTCCATCAGTGATGTTATTTTGGTCAGAGTCCTTCTGTCTCCCACCACCTGCACTGAGTCGAGAGGACATCCTAGGACAGAGCTGGCTTTCCTGATGAGCTTGTCTATCCTCTTCCTCTCAGCTGTAGAGAAGCTGCTGCTCCAACATACTGCTGCATAGAAGATGGCTGATGCCACCACAGAGTCATAGAAGGTCTTCAGGAGTGTCCCCTGCACTCCAAAAGACCTCAGCCTTCTCAGCAGGTAGAGTCTGCTCTGACCCTTCCTGTAGAGCGCATCAGTGTTATGAGTCCAGTCCAGTTTATTGTTTAGGTGAACACCCAGGTACTTATAAGAGTCCACTATCTCAATGTCCACTCCCTGGATGTTCACCGGTGTCCGTGTGGTGGGTCTGCGCCTGCGGAAATCCACCACCAGCTCCTTGGTTTTAGCGGCGTTGATCAGGAGGTGGTTCCGCTGGCACCAGTCCACAAAGTCCTGAGTCCACTGTCTGTACTCTGAGTCATCCTCACCTGTGATGAGGCCAACTATGGCAGAGTCGTCAGAGAACTTCTGCTTTTTCACAGGACTGTAAAATACCCCTGCCGGGTCCTCCAGTCTTGAATAGTTTAAACTGTAAGGTAGACCTGTTTATCCACTGTTAAATAACAGGGTGCAGTTAATTGGTCTGATTACTGCAAAGCAGCACATCCCACGACATGCTGCTTTCAGCTAAAGGATATTTCTAATTCCTCAGAGCGTAGCTACTCAGGTGCGAGCAGCTGGCAGGTGAGGGGCTGATTTATTTGATTATCATTATTTGACTGGCTAATTTAAATCTCCCTTGTCTCTTTCTCTGTGATTGGCTAATATTTTGAATATAATTCTTGCTCTGTGATTGGTAGAAACATTTTAAAGTGTTTCAGAGCACAGCAGAGCCTGTTTATATCTTCCTGTCAGAGTCTGTGTCAGTGACTGTCTGTCATTGTTATTATGAATATTCTGTATGGGAAAAACACAATATAGAAATAATGTTAAGTGTCCACCTTTATTAGGTAAAAAGGTGGCCCTAATAATGGTGTACCTTTATTAGCTGCACCTTTGGACTCCCTAATAAAGTGGGCAGTTATTTTATGAGGCGCCCCCCTGCGCTTCCTCCAGAATGATCTAGTTACAGTTCTCATGCACTGATGAGCTATCGTTCTCAGCCAGAGAACGATAGCAGCCAGAGACCCGTAGCGTCGGTCTCTGGCTGCATGCCCGCAGATGCTCGTCTCTGGATGAGTGATCTGGAACGATCATTTCGTTGTGTGCATTGTGTGCACAATGACAATGAGTTGAATCTAATCTAATCTAATCTAATCTAAACTAATTTTGACTCCATCTCTGTGGTCCAGCTCCTCGTTCTGCGTCTGAGACGAGCTCTGGACCTCACTTTACTTCATATTAAGGACATTAGTTTTTTTTTCCCTCTGCAATCTACATAAAACTTTTATTATCCCTTCATACAATCACTATTAAACTGCCGTTATTTTCAGTATTAATATATCCAGTAGTTGTTTTCCTTTATATGTTTTATTATGTAAAGCCAAAGTTAACCTACAAAAAATAAAAAATAAGGGGAGGCATTCATATTTAAAATCAGTGATGAGGTTTGGAGGATGTGCTCCTACTGTAAAGTGATGGAGAAGTGAATGACTGCATAGATGATAGATGATACATGATGGATAGTAAAACATCAGGAGGTGATTAAATGTCAGCACATGAATGGTGTTTGTGTGTGTCAGAGGTGAACGAGTCAGCGGCGTTTGAGGATCTTTTGTCTCTCGGGTCCTTTTGTCTTTGGGCTGCATGAGTTCACTCTGTAAATGTCACCAGCTGTTTGCTTCCACTTCATCATCAGCTGCCTGTTCTCCCCGCCTCTTCTTGTTTTGTCTGTTGTGTTCAGCTTTGTAGTTTCTACATGCTTCGTAAAATTGTTGTGGTTGTTCATTCATCTGCTGGGAAACACCTCAGAGGTGATTTATTTGGCAGTTAGCTGGTGTGAGCTTATTTCCTCCTCGGCTCAGTTCCAGTCACGTTGAACAAAGATGTTTCTCTGAGCTCTGTGCACAAATGTCCTGAAACTGCAAGTGAAGATGCTTCTGTCAGTTTCAGTTTGATCTACAATGTTTCATTACTGATGATCTTTCAGAGGCCGTTCTGGATCTGTGAGGAAGCTTCTTTTCTCTTTCTGTGAGCAGAGTTTGATGTTGCTGCTCCAACGCTGTGCTTGATTTGGCTTTAGATACAGCTGAGCCAGTTCTTGGCGATAACTCCGGTTGTGGTCATTATCAGACAGTGTCGATAATCTCAGACAAGTATCTCCTCACGTGCCTGCAGCTGCAGGACTGCAGCAGGAATGGAAGTCATCTGCTGAGTTTAGGCAAACATCCACCTGAGGAAGCTCATTCTGAGGTTTTAGTGTAATAAATACCTAAAAATGTCAAGTACTTTGCAAATGACCATCACTGATTGCATGAGCACATCAGCTGCCAGCTCATGGTTTCAGAACTTTAGTACTTATAATAAATCATGAATTAATATTTCCCAAACTGCCAAACTTAAGCTGTAACAGGTCAGGTTAAAGGGAAACATTAAAAACCAGCGTTTGTTCTTTGGTTACTGGCAGTTGGGAGGAAGGTGGAGAACACCTGAGCTGAAGTTTTGATGCAGCCTTTACAGACACTTCAGTGGGTGAGCTTTCCATCTCAGGGTAGACCAAACCAGAACGCCCACCTGAGTCTAATTAAACTGAGGTGAGCAGGTTAACACAACACCCATATCCTACCTGAGTATGAATAAAAATGAGCTCTTTCGTTTGTTGTGCTGTAAATGTCTGTCATGTGCACAGATGGCTGAGCATCCTGCACTGCACCAGCTAATCACTTCATTAATATTAACACGTTCCTGCCAGAGCTGCAAAGTTTTATGCCTGATTCGGTTTCATTCTTTCTCTTCACACACAAACTGACAGTTTCTTAATGCAGTTACACTTACAACATCCATTTTAATATTGAATCGTGAAAGTGTCACATCAATGTGGTGCAATCTGCTTCTAAAACAGTGTTAGAAGACCAAATCATATTTTTCCTGATTCTTGCAGTAAAAGTTGCACTTTAGGAAATCCAGGATGGAGCGTGACCCCCACTCACTTTAAAGAAAGGTGAAGTCTTTATCCATTTGCAGATATTTAACACTATGTATAATCCTCAAATATACCCTTTCAGTGCTTGATGTAGTCATAAATCCCTCATAAATATTAGCAAACAAACAAACAAAGCCTTGATGGTTTTTAAAAACTGAAGTGATTTGCAATAACATTATCATGACTGCTGCAGGCAAGGCAGGGAGGACCTCAAATGCAGGACACAGGGTGAGAGCTGAACTGGGATTTAGTTTTTATTGAAAATGCTTTAAATCAAAAAAGCTGGACCAGAGCCAGTTACACAAAGAAACTCAAGACTTGAAACCCAAAACCACAAAACTGACAGCAAGAACATCAACCTAGATGAAAAATGGCGAGGACCAGAGCAAAGAAATAAACAACACTGAGATACACAGAGGGAACGAGGGGTGAGTGGAAACATCTGGGCACAACAGGTGAAATGAATGAAACTAATAACACAGGAAGTAAAACTCAACACAAAACACAGGGAAAACGGGACTGCCAAAATAAAACAGGAACTGACTAAACATAGACGCAGACCTAACACAGAAAACTTGACCAAGGGAAGCATCACACAAAGAAAACAACAGGAAGGGAACCTAAACAGAACATCAAAACAACAAACTGAAAATACAAAATTATAAGAAACACTAAGAACACAACTCAAAAAATACAACAAAACAGAGCCACACAAAAAGGAATTCAAAAACACTGGTCCACTGGCCCAGGACCATGACAAATATGTTTATTTATTGTGTTCATCAGTGTTCAGAGTCATTCTGGCTGACACTTCTGTGGTTAATAATAACAGTGTCATGAAAACGGAGATAATCATTCCTTTACAGGATCAGAAAATACTGTCTATACTTAGATGAATATTACAAAGTATTTCATGTTTTTTAAAAGCTGCTTCGAATGAAACTGAAAAAGAAGAAGTTGAGCTTCAGCTTCAACAGCTCTGGTGGAGAAACTATAAATATGAGCTTTATAAAACAACGAGGCAGAGAAACAGCGGGAGGCGGGGTGAGACAAACACACAGAAACAGAAACAGATGCAGCAAAGAGAGAGCGTGAAAATACGATTGCCGGGTCAGAGCCAGGAGTGGCCATCAGAATCTGAAGCTGCAGAAGCAACAGTTGAACCTTCAGTTGACAGTACGATAAAATTCCCTTCACACCAGATGGATTCATCTCCTCAGCGTTTACTCACCGGGAAAAGTACGAGAACACAGGACGCTTATGTTTATCCAGTTGGCACATACACAGCAGAGGATGAAGTATCATAAATGAGTTCATAACATCTGCTAGTGCAAAGATCAAACCACTACTCCCCAGTATTATAATGTGTCCACACACCCATTTCCTCCTGATTAGATTATTGTAATTCTCTGCATACACAGCAGAACAGCAGTTTCCATCTACAAGGAGCTGCAGGACACTCATTGCTCCAGCTGATCCCTAACCCTAACCCTCCAATCGGAAAGTCGGCTGCTAGTACAGGTTCCAGACAAACATGTTTTTACTGGTTTAGCTGGGGCTAAATAGCTTCCCGTCCCTATTAGATAAGCTTAATCAGATCCCTGTTTCCAAAAATCTCCACCTGTAAAGACCGGTTTGTATGTTTTAGCATTGTCCTTTTTATTACTGCCTTTTGTTTTGATTTCCTCTTTTTTTTCTATCAGATATTTTACAAATATAGAAATCTTAGCTTTGCACCTTCTAGTTCTGTCTGAGGAAGGTACTTTAATAATATTTTCTTCCTTAGGGATGTGAGAGTAACAGGGAATGACGAAGCCCTCAGCATAGACTACACAGAGCAGCACAGAGGGATCACAGAGAGCAGCACACAGAGCAGCACAGAGGGGTCACACAGAGCAGCACACAGAGGATCACAGAGAGCAGCACACAGAGCAGCACAGAGGGATCACAGAGAGCAGCACACAGAGCAGCACAGAGGGGGTCACACAGAGCAGCACAGAGAAGATCATACAGAGCAGCACACAGAGCAGCACAGAGAGGATCACACAGAGCAGCACACAGAGAAGAGCACACAGAGCAGCACAGAGGGATCACACAGAGCAGCACAGAGAGGATCACAGAGAGCAACACAGAGAACAGCACATAAAGCAGCGCAGAGAACAGCACACAGAGCAGCACAGAGGGATCACACAGAGCAGCACACAGAGCAGCACAGAGGGATCACAGAGAGCAGCACAGAGGGATCACAGAGAGCAGCACACAGAGCAGCACAGAGGGGGTCACAGAGAGCAGCACAGAGAGGATCACAGAGAGCAGCACAGAGGGGGTCACACAGCAGCACAGAGAGGATCATACAGAGCAGCACACAGAGCAGCACAGAGAGGGTCACACAGAGCAGCACAGAGGGATCACACAGAGCAGCACACAGAGCAGCACAGAGGGATCACAGAGAGCAGCACACAGAGCAGCACAGAGGGGATCACAGAGAGCAACACACAGAGAACAGCACATAGAGCAGCATAAAGAACAGCACACAGAGCAGCACAAAGCAGCACACAGCAGCACAGAGAGGATCACAGAGAGCAGCACACAGAGCAACACAGAGAGGATCACACAGAGCAGCACACAGAGAAGAGCACACAGAGCAGCACAGAGAGGATCACAGAGAGCAACACACAGAGAACAGCACATAGAGCAGTGCAGAGAACAGCACAGAGAGCAGCACACAGAGCAGCACAGAGGGGGGTCACAGAGAGCAGCACAGAGAGGATCACAGAGAGCAGCACACAGAGCAACACAGAGGGGGTCACACAGAGCAGCACAGAGAGGATCAAACAGAGCAGCACACAGAGCAGCACAGAGAGGATCACACAGAGCAGCACAGAGAGGATCATACAGAGCAGCACACAGAGCAGCACAGAGAGGATCACACAGAGCAGCACACAGAGAAAAGCACACAGAGGAGCACAGAGGGATCACACAGAGCAGAACACAGAGGGATCACACAGAGCAGCACAGAGAGGATCACAGAGAGCAACACACAGAGAACAGCACATAGAGCAGCATAAAGAACAGCACACAGAGCAGCACAAAGCAGCACACAGCAGCACAGAGAGGATCACAGAGAGCAGCACACAGAGCAACACAGAGAGGATCACACAGAGCAGCACACAGAGCAGCACAGAGGGATCACAGAGAGCAGCACACAGAGCAGCACAGAGGGGGTCACACAGAGCAGCACAGAGAGGATCACAGAGAGCAGCACACAGAGCAACACAGAGGGGATCATACAGAGCAGCACAGAGAGGATCACAGAGAGGATCATACAGAGCAGCACACAGAGTAGAGCACACAGAGCAGCACAGAGGGATCACACAGAGCAGCACAGAGAGGATCACAGAGGGGGTCACACAGAGCAGCACACAGAGAAGAGCACACAGAGGAGCACAGAGGGATCACACAGAGCAGCACACAGAGCAGCACAGAGGGAATCATGCAGAGCAGCACAAAGCAGCACACAACAGCACAGACAGGATCACAGAGAGCAGCACAGAGGGATCACAGAGGGGTCACACAGAGCAGCACAGAGAGGATCACAGAGAGCAGCACACAGAGCAACACAGAGGGATCACAGAGAGCAGCACACAGAGCAACACAGAGAGGATCATACAGAGCAGCACACAGAGTAGCACAATGAGGATCACACAGAGCAGCACACAGAGGGATCACACAGAGCAGCACACAGACGGATCACACAGAGCAACACACAGAGAGCAGCACAGAGAACAGTACACAGAGCAGCACAGAGAGGATCACAGATAGCAACACACAGAGAAGAGCACATAGAGCAGCACAGAGAACAGCACAGAGAGCAGCACAGAGCAGCACAGAGAGTAGCACAAAGCGCAACACAGAGGGATCACAGAGAGCAGCACACAGAGCAATACACAGAGGGATCACACAGAGCAGCACAAAGCAGCACAGAGGGATCACAGAGAGTAGCACACAGAGCAGCACAGAGAACAGCACAGAGAACAGCACACAGATGATCACACAGAGCAGCACAGAGGAATCACACAGAGCAGCACACAGAGGGATCACACAGAGCAGCACACAGAGGGATCACACAGAGCAACACACAGAGAACAGCACATAGAGCAGCACAGAGAACAGTACACAGAGCAGCACAGAGAGGATCACAGATAGCAACACACAGAGAAGAGCACATAGAGCAGCACAGAGAACAGCACAGAGAGCAGCACAGAGAGTAGCACAAAGCGCAACACAGAGGGATCACAGAGAGCAGAACACAGAGCAATACACAGAGGGATCACACAGAGCAGCACAAAGCAGCACAGAGAGATCACAGAGAGCAGCACACAGAGCAGCACAGAGAACAGCACAGAGAACAGCACACAGAGGATCACACAGAGCAGCACAGAGAGGATCACAGAGAAGAGCACACAGAGCAGCACACAGAGCAGCACACAGAGCAGCACAGACAGGATCACAGAGAGCAGCACAGAGAGCAGCACACAGAGAACAGCACACAGAGCAGCACAGAGAACATCACACAGAGCAGCACAGAGAGCAGCACACAGAGCAATACACGGAGGGATCACACAGAGCAGCACAAAGCAGCAAACAGAGCAGCACAGAGGGAATCACACAGAGCAGCAAAAAGCAGTACAGAGGGATCACAGAGTGCAGCAAACAGCGCAGCACAGAGGGATCACAGAGAGCAGCACACAGAGCAGCAGAGGGATCACAGAGAGCAGCACACAGAGCAGCACAGAGGGATCACACAGAGCAGCAGAGGGATCACAGAGAAGAACAGAAGCATCACAGAGTGTTTGGCTTCAGTTTCAACTCTTCAGTGTTTGGGAGGAAACCTCCCAAACACTGATGAATACAGCCAGTGTCAAGGAAAACAGTCCCCTCACTAAATAAGAAGAAACTATAAACTCATATAAAAATGACATTTCCCATCATAACCCAATGGACAGAAAAATCCTGTGTGCCCTCAATCATACACTTTTGTCCTAAATTGGTCATTAAAACCATGAGACTGCGCGCTCTGCTGAAGATAGGGTACTTCAGTGTTACATCCACATCACCTCATACTGTCTGATGTCACAATTAATGAGAAATGTAAAACAGTCTTAGTTTGGTGTGATATTACTGGAACGTAAGAACAGTAGGACCCCGACTTTCCTTTAGCAGCATCCATAACTAAAATCTGTCATTCTGATCCAAAAGCCTCATTACATATTCACAAAGAAGGAATAGTGTCATATTTCATCCATCATATCAGTCCTTCATGAAGCTAGTGCTAAATTTAAGCCTACTGTTATTAAAATATAAAGTATGCATGTTAAAATTAGCCCATCTGTGCACCACAGTGTCTCTGAAGCTCCTTTACCATCGGTGGGTCAGTGAGTCGAGAAGAATAATGAGAAGGATAATCAAATGCAGTCCTGTAGACCTCCTTTGCCTTCTAGCCTCTGTTGAGGAAATCGTTTTTCACTGTGGAGTCGCATGAATAAATAATGTGTGCAGTGCTAAAGTCTCTGCCAGGCAAATCTGAGAGAGCGGAACAGTGTTAGCGGCTCATAATTAATTCATTTACTGCCAGGCTGTGTGAGCATGTGCCAGACTTTAAATGCTGACCTGAGTGCAGCTTCTGAGAAAGAACAAATAAGGACAAAAATATGATGATGTTTGGTTCAGGAGTGACAGTGGTTTATTTGATCGATGCACTAAAAATATTACTGTTCCCTTATCATTCAGCCTGAGAACAATGGCCTGCTGGAACAATGTGTTTCAGCTTGTGGCCTATAGCACAATCATCATAATGAAATACCCTGCTGGTCCAACAAAAGCTGTTTTACACACAAGGGTTGCTGGAATTTTGACCTCTTTAGTCTTCAGGTTTATCCAGACATGCTCAGTGAGAGATTTAGTTCCTGCTCGGCCCCCAAAAGGGGGTCATGTCACTCAGAAGGTTCTTGCTTTTGCACTGTTTTGATAAATTTTTTATCTCTACTTCTAAATGTGTTTTCTTCATATACCCACCACTCTACACAGGCCACATCACATCACAGCCAAAAAAAGTACAGTGATCATTGTAGATTACAAGGATGGGCTGAAAAGTTCATTGGCTGACCATGATGCAACGGTCGAAATTGACCAAATGAGTTTTATTTTTCGACATAGTCTCCCCTGCGGTCCACACACTTCTTCCATCGGTGTTGCAGTGCTGGGATTCCCGTGGTATAGAAGCTCTCACCCTGACCCTCAAAAAAATCCTCAACAGCAGAGATGACCTCATCATCGGTCCGATACTGCTTCCCAGCCAATTGTTTTTTCATGTTGGGGAACAGAAAATAGTTGGATGGTGCCAAATCAGGAGAATATGGAGGGTGATCAACCAGCTCAAAGCAACAGTCGTACACAGCAGCCATTGCAACCATGTACTTGTGTGCAGGAGCATTGTCCTGGTGAAGCAGGAGCCTCGTCATCGGCTTTCAGGCTGATGAAATCTTACTGACAGGAGTCGTTTGTCACGGCTTTTTGAAGGTAGTCAATGAACACGATGCCCTTTGCATCCCAGAAGACGGAGACCATCACCTTCCCTGCCGATGACACCACCTTGGCCTTCTTTGGTGGGGGAGAAGACGGGTGTTTCCACTGCATGGACTGCTGTTTGGTCTCTGGCTCAAAGTGGCGAACCCAACATTCATCTTGGGTGAAGAAACATTCACTAAAAAACATCTGGATTTGCTTCAAAAAGTACCAAGTTCACCTGTGATGTGACCAGCCTGGTGCGCTTTTGATCAGGGGTCAAATGTCGTGGCACCCATCGAGCGGAAACTCTTGACATGCCGAGTTCGTTATGCAGAATGTTTTCAACTCGTTCACGGGAGATGCCTACAGCATTAGCTATCTGATTAACAGTTAAACATCTGTCATCCATCACCATGTGGTGAACATGGTCAGTGTTTTCTTGGGTGGTGGCTGCGGCAGGACGTCCAGACCTTGAGTCATCAAGGCTCTCCCCACCCCTCTTGAATTCAGCTGCCCACATTTGCACAGCTGATAAAGCTGGAGCATCATCCCATAATGTAGCAACCATGTCAGCATGAATGTCCTTGGGGGCTAACCACTTTGTCTGCAGATATTTGATAACACCACGGTGCCAAATTTGATCAATTTTCACAAAATGTCTCTAGTACTACTTTTCCAGGTCCTCAATTCTGTATCCAGTGTGGGTTTATCTGGAAAGAAAACATGCAGTTGGCATCAGTAAAGGTTGAATTTAAGGCATGCCAAATTTAATTTTTGTATGATAACTCCTTCTTGGTCAGCCTATGAACTTTTCAGCCCACCCTTGTATTTGACTGGGACATGTTTCAAACATGTCCTTTGATGTCTGCTTTGTATCCATTAAATCAGGCAAAGTTCAGACAAAGAGAAGTTTGGACTAATGATGAAGACACATTTGCAGATCAGCCCTGAATGTCTGCAAAGCTTTTCTGTACCAAAGTCCATTGCATGTTATATATTTACGAGGATATTTCAGTCTGACTCCTAAAATTATTCTTTTATTCTCGTAAGCAGGTGAAGTTTGGGGGTCACATGAGTCTTTGGGGTCCATGAATATCAGCCAAAAGGACCACATGACCAAAGCGGCGTACTGACTGAACAACAGTTCAGTTTGTCCTGTTAAGAAGTAAAACCAAAACATCCCTACATTCAGTCGGTAACAACTCATCCATAAATACAGAATTAACAACCTCGATCTCTGAGAGCAAACGTCCTCCTGCCCGTCACCAGGTCAGAGGGAAAACTTCAGGGAAAACTTCGGCAAAATCTGAACTTCCATCAATCCAAAATCCCACAGCTTAAAACCAGCCTTTTACTTAGCTGTCATGTGATGCTGTGGCAGACAAAGCAGAGGACCCCAGTGCAGGACTCACAAGGCAAGAACTGAAGTTAAGCTTTGGCTTTGTTTGTGAAAATATAACATAAAGTGGAGCTGGCTGGGACCAGCAGCACAAACAGAAAACCTGCACGCAAAAAACAAACAACAGCCTAAACATGAACCAAGACCTAAGAACTGTGAGCTAAGCATGGAACGTAAGGCACACAGCAGGGAAGTGACAACAACTACACTGACCACAAAGACGAGGACACAACGAGGATCGAGGGAGAACACAGACAATATATACACAATATATACAGGGATAATGAGGGAACAGGCAACAGGTGAGGAGCACAGCTGATCACAATTACAGAGTTGAGACAAATGGAAGCAAAACTAAACACAAGTGCACAGGACAAAGGACTGTCAAAATAAAACAGGAAGTAACCAAACATGGTACACGCAGACTTAACACACAGGGAGACTGGCACACAGAGGGAATCTAAACATGACCCAAAACAGAAACCTAAACACAACACTCAGGAAAACACCAGGCAGAGACACAAAACATGACACGAGGGACAAAGTTACAAGAAACAAAACAGACACCTGGACACAGACCACAGGAAAGACAACATGAGGCAAACAGGAACTAAACACAGATAACAGAAAACTATGGCAAACTAACATGCTAATTCATAAGCCAGCTTACAAACACAACTCACAGAAGAAACCTAAAGCACACTGGGCCAACGGCCCAGGATTATGACAGTAGCACCATTTATGTAACGAGTTTCTAAAATTCTCAGCAACAATCTGATGCAACATCAATGAAGTACAACAAATGATGGAAGCATTTAGCTTGTTCTGGTACCAGGAGAGCTTTGGAGACCCACTGGAGCCTCTTTACAGGCTTCTCAAAGTGGCCACAGACGGTTTTATTCAGCCCGGTCCCACTGCCTCCAGGTGGGGTAGGGTGAGGGCAGTTTGGTATGAAAGGTGAAATTAATGCACTTTTGCAGTAGGATGCCACAGTACATTGTGATTCTTGTGGCCCCACCTGTGCAGGTGAAGATGGAGTATTGTGGTGGAGTGCTGCTAAGCTGCCGTGACGAACGGCTCCTGTCAGTAATCCATCTCAGTTCTCCCGTCCAGGATTGATTTTCCCCTCCAGGTTTGCCCACGGGTCTCCGGGGTCAGCTCATCACGCACAAGGTGAAAGGCTAGCTGGGGGCAAGTGTGTGTGTGTGTGTGTGTGTGTGTGTGTGTGTGTGTGTGTGTGTGTGTGTGTGTGTGTGTGTGTGTGTGTGTGTGTGTGTGTGTGTGTGTTTGTGTGTGTGTGTGTGTGTGTGTGGGTGTGCGCTTTATAAATGGTAAGTGTGTATCGTGGGTTAAAGCTGTAACTGAGTCCAGAAGAGAGCGTCCCTGAGAGCATTGGCTCCATAAACAGAAATCAAACTTACATGTTTTGTCTTTCTCTGTATTATTGTAGGGTCTTTACCCACAATACAAAGCACCTTGAGGCGACTGTCTGTTGTGATTCGGTGCTATATAAATAAAATTGAATTGAATTGAATGTTGATAAATTTGTTGATGAAGCTGCAAATGAGCTTCAGCAAGCAGGAGCTGACTGGGAGCTTGTAGCTGCACCAGCAGTTTTAGGGTCCTAAATTCAACTCTGTGCACAGTTTCTATCAAAACCAACTGCCAGACTTTTCATTCTTCCTGTAATCCATCACTGTGATAATAAATACTACAGTAAGCAGAAATATGGAGCAAGGAAAGAAAAGCCCTCCAAGTGCCCCTCCAGACAACCAGGTGCACTCTGAGTAAATCAGTGCTGATTTCTTGGCCTCACTCAGGTTTCAGACCCTGCTCTGTACGGTGAAACCCCTCCTCTTAATCATTATGCTTCTTTGTGGCCTTCTTCACTAATTATGCTGTTCACCCACAGATGGCCAAAGTCTTCTATTAGAATACGCACAGGATTCTCTCAGTCCTGAGAATGGAGCCCAGAGACAGGAGTCGGGTTCCCTCTCAGACCACTCAGACTACAGTTACACATATTTTGTCCAGCGACACAAAAACCGGTTTCCTCTCAAAACTCTGAGCCACAGTGAACAGCGGGCCGCGATGAAGCGTGGATCGACGCGCCGCCGTTTTCCTTCTGTTTGACTGTTTCACATCGCTGTGGAGGAGTTTTGGCCTACTCCTCTTTGTTTGAATTCAGCCACATTGGAGGGTTTCAGCATTATCGGCCTCCAACCTGTCAGGACAGGCAGGGTTGGTCGATCTGGTCCTGTAATAAATGAACTTAGAATCACATTGTCTCATCTTTGTTTGAAGACCTGAAACATGTAAATGTGGCAAATATGCAGAAAAAGACAGAAATCAGGAAGGGGCAGAGACGTTTTCAGGGTGTGGACAATGACCTGATGATGTTACTCAGTAATTATTGATGAAAAGCATGTGAAGTGTGCAGGCTTCTTTTTTCTAGCATATATTTGTGATTTATTTGTTCAGTAGAAATCTGTGTATGTGGTAATCAGAGCCACAGACAGGGTGAGGAGGTGTGTGTTGACACACTGAAACACAGGATAGCCTGCAGCCAACATTATCCTTTAAAGCTAATTCATGAATATCTGCAGATCCTCCGCGTGATGGGAACAACGTGTCGTTTTGGCACTGTTGGAAATGGAAGGCAGTACTGCATATTGTCTGTAACTGCTGTGCTGAACCTGTCACCTGTGGGCTGAAGTCACACACATTTACAGCTCTTCCCGCTGCTGAAACACACTCCCTTTGGCTGCAGGCTCACATTTGCCTTCACCAGCCGCTCCCATCCACATCTCCGGCCATGAAACTTGGAAACAACTTCCAATTAACTGGATAGGATCAGCGAGCCGTGCTGCCCGGGCCTGATAACATTATCCCACGTCATGCACTGCTGCCAGTGCCTGGATTATGAAATTTAAAAAAGAAGCAGAAGAAGAAGAAAGGGTGGTAGAGGGCGGAGGGAAAATGGTTGGGTGCGGGGGACGAGAGATGAGGTGGGAGGGAGGGTTGCCCTTGGGGGCTGTCATCAGTGATTGTATAGTATATCTGGCTGTGTGTGAAAGGGAGGGTTATGTAAGGTTTTAAAGCCCCTCCACTATCACCAGAACAGTGAAGTTCAGTATGCTGGAGAGCTGCTTCAGCTTCCAGTCCACTGCTAGCCGCCCACTGATAAGCTCTTACATAACGAGCTGCGCTTCAAGTCTCTGGTGTCTGATGAGTATGTAAATGGAGGCGAGTAGAGGAGCGCTCCGTTTCACACCATAACACGCTGATGAATTGCTCCAGTCTTTTCTCACATGAATTCCTTTCGAAGATTGCATTTCTGTTGTGTTGAGATGAAGGAGCAGAGATTAGCAGCAGAGACGCTTTCTGTTGCACTGATTTGAAAATGCCAGAGCCGGCTCTTCTGGAGCTTCGGATATTTTTTAAAATGATGAATAAATGTCTTCAGTGCAGTCAGGAATGTCTGCGTGCTAACAGTGGATCACAGGAAACAGAAGAAGGCTGAGGCAGCTCAGGTTTAGGTTACATTATCAAGTATTATGGAGCAACTTCAACATCTCTGGCAGTCACAGGAAACCCAGGGTTTCCCGATTCGGCTGTAAGCTTGTTCCCATAATAGTGACAAACGACGTGAGCGCTGCTTATAGGGATCATCTGACCTTATTATCATTCTTTATTAGTAATTAAACTGGGACAGGTCTACATTTGTAATAGTTTTCAAACTGTTTTTCTTAGAAACCAAAGTTGAAATAAGCAGCAATCAGACGCAGACTGGACCAAACATTACAGCTGAGACCTCAGTGATGATGATGGTGATGAAGAGTGCTGACTTGTTTCAAGATGGCGCTGGTGAGGTCGGCAGCCGTCGTACCTGCTCCTACGCTTTGTTTGTATATATTAGGTTTAGCTCTAATTTTGGACTTTATAATTCCGCCTGCTCTGTGTCATATCACGTATGACAGACAGACTCTTTTTAATATCAGAATACAGCACTCTGGCTGTATTCTGACACCTTTTTCTCCCGACCCGACTTGGCCTCGGGAGATACTGCGTTTCCAGTGGGCCAGCTCAAACAAAGGACCCAGGTCACGGACAAGGCCCCGAGGGAAAAGAGCCGGCGTAAGAGAGAGGCTGAGGCGCAGAGCGCACCAAACGCCACTGCCGAGCATCCTGTTGGCTAATGTCCAGTCACTGGATAACAAGCTGGACGAACTCAGGGCCAGGATACAGTTTCAGAGGGACATAAGGGACTGCAACATCATCTGTCTCACGGAGACATGGCTGACCCCCCTCATACCGGACCACGCCGTACAGCCGTCGGAGTTCTTCAGTGTTCATCGCACGGACAGAACGAGTGAGTCTGGAAAATCAAGAGGAGGAGGTGTGTGCCTAATGATTAATAACAACTGGTGTGACAGTAGGAATGTTGTCCTTCTGAAACAATCATGTTCACCTAACCTGGAGCTCCTAACCCTGAAATGCCGTCCCCACTACCTGCCCCGCGAGTTTACTTCGGTCATCTTCAGCGCCGGCTATATTCCACCTCAGGCGGACACAAACACTGCACTATCCGAGCTACATGAGGCTATTTCCACCTATCAGGCTAACCAGCGTGATGCGGCTCTCATCGTAGCCGGGGACTTTAACAGTGCAAACTTGAAAAAGGTGATACCGGAATTGATTCAACACATCGACTGCCCCACCAGAGGAGAGAGGACCCTAGACCACTGCTACTCTACATTCAAAGATGGCTACAAAGCAAAGCCTCTTCCGCCTTTTGGGAAGTCTGACCACACCTCTGTGCTTCTCATGCCGAAATACAAACAACGGCTCAGGCAGGAACCCCCTGCTGTGAGAGAAGTGACACGGTGGTCTGATCAAACAGAGGCCGCTCTGCAGGGTGCGTTGGATTCAACCGACTGGGACATGTTTCGCAGCAGCGCGGGCGGAGACATCGAGGAGTTTACGGAAACTGTTGTGGGATTTATTGGGAAAGTTGTTGAAGACACTTCACTTAGGAGGACCATCAGGACTTTTCCCAACCAGAAGCCGTGGGTGGATAAATCTGTCCGCGACGCCCTGAGGTCCCGCACCGTTGCCTACAACTCCGGCCTCGCCTCTGGGAACATGGAGGACTACAAGGTTGCATCATACAACGTCCGCAGAGCGGTGAAAGAGGCTAAACATCGCTACGGCCGCAGACTGGAACAGCAACTACAACAGTCTGACTCCAGGGGACTGTGGCAGGGACTACGCACCATCACGGACTACAAAGCACCACACACACACCCGGTGAGTGCCGACGCTTCTCTGGCTGATGAACTCAACATCTTCTTTGCGCGCTTTGAGTCAGGAAGCCGACAGCCCGCTGCGCTCCCGGCCGGAGGGGCGGAGACATTCACTGTGACGGAGCGCGACGTGAGGAGGGCGTTTAGACGTGTAAACACCAGGAAAGCGACTGGACCAGACGGTATTAGTGGACGTGTCCTTAAGACCTGCGCTGACCAGCTGGCACCTGTGTTTACACTGATATTCAACCTCTCACTGAAACTGTGTGTGATTCCCACCTGCTTTAAAAAGTCCATCATAGTCCCTGTCCCAAAGAAACCACACCCCAGCAGCCCCAATGACTTCAGGCCCATAGCGCTCACCTCTGTAGTGATGAAGTGTTTTGAGAGACTCATCAAGACATTCATCACCTCCTCACTGCCCACCACCCTCGACCCACTACAGTTTGCATACCGGCCAGACAGATCCACAGATGACGCCATATCCTTCCTCCTCCACAAGACCCTTTCACACATAGACACTGGTAAGGGGAACTATGTGAGAGTGCTGTTTGTAGATTACAGCTCAGCATTCAACACCATAGTTCCCTCCAGGCTGGTCTCTAAGCTGCTGGACCTGGGCCTGGGCCCATCCCTGTGCAGGTGGGTTCACAGCTTCCTGACCAGCAGACCACAGGTGGTACGAGTGGGTCACCTCACCTCATCCTCCCTCACCCTCAACACTGGATCCCCCCAAGGCTGTGTGCTCAGCCCTCTGCTGTACTCACTGTACACCCATGACTGCGAGGCCACGTCAGAGTCCAACGTCATCATCAAGTTTGCTGACGACACTGCTGTTGTGGGACTAATCTCTCACAATGAGGAGACAGCCTACAGGAGAGAGGTCTCCCGCCTGGAGAACTGGTGCCAGGAGAACCACCTCCTGCTCAACGTCAGCAAAACAAAGGAACTGATCGTGGACTTCAGCAGGAAGCAGCAGAGGGACTACCATCCACTTGTCATAAGTGGTGCTGAGGTGGAAAGAGTGGACACCTTCAAATACCTGGGAGTGACCATCTCACAGGACCTGTCCTGGACTCATCACATAAACATCACTGTGAAGAAGGCCAGACAGCGTCTCTACCTCCTCAGGCGGCTGAGAGACTTCAAGCTCCCACTCAAGGTGCTCAGGAACTTTTACACCTGCACCATCGAGAGCATCATGCGTGGGAGCATCACCACCTGGATGGGAAACTGCACCAAGCAGGACTTCATGGCCCTAAAAAGGGTGGTTCGTTCAGCTGAACGGACCATCAGAACCACCCTCCCCAACCTGCAGGACATTTACACCAAGCAGTGCAGGCTGAGGGCCATGAAGATCCTAAAACAGCCCAGCCACCCCGGACACTCTCTCTTCTCCCTGCTCCCATCAGGCCGGCGTTACCGCTGCCTGAGGACTAAGACTGAAAGGTTGAAGAAGAGTTTTTACCCACAAGCCATCCATCTGCTCAACTCTGAGCCCTAACTGGACCATTATTGCACAATGTAAATATTATAATTTAAAAAGTGTGTATAGTGTATAGTATATAGAGTATAGTGTATAGTGTGAATTACTTTTTTTTATTTTTATTCTTCTTATTTATATGTGTGTGTATATAAGGTTGCAGGTACAAAATACATTTCACTGTGCATTGTACTGTGTATAACTGTGCATGTGACAAATAAACACTATCTTATCTTATCTTATCTTATCTTATCTATGACTTCAATTATTTTAATTTATTATCAAAACCTGATCAAACACACGTCACACACTTTCATATGTCAAGGTTAGGAAGAGAATGCCCCCCCCCACCCCCCCGTGTGTGTGTGTGTGTGTGTGTGTGTGTGTGTGTGTGTGTGTGTGTAGTGTGCGCGTGCGAACGCACATGCACGCACCGTTTTCTTCCAGATGTCCTCGTCTGACAGCCGCATCTTTCCTTTATTCCATTAGTGAGTCCTCGAGTCTGTTTCTGTAATAAGACACACACACTCACTCACACACACACTCACACACACACAAACTGAAACTGAAGCTGTGCTTCATCAGAATGTCTGTCAGTAACTAGTTTCTCTCAATAACATGTAATTAATGTTGTAAGTGAGGAAATCTCTTTGTATTTACATATTTATAAACCTTCTACATTAGAAGCAGAATGATATAATGGAAGCTACTATACAATCCCAGAAAATGATACTCACAGGTATGTAATTATGACAGTTTATCCATTAATAGTAATATCAATAATGACATTATTTTCCACCAAAAGCCAACATCTTTTAGTAAAAAACGTCACTGTGAATGTTTGCTGTCTCCCACAAACATGTGCTAGCTGATGTCTGCAGCAGGAGGCGCCTCCTGTCCTGTCAGTGGGCACTGAGAGGACCGCAGGGCTCAGATGTGTGATCCCTGCAGCTGCAGATATTCAGCCAGTAACAGTGCTTGAAGTGGAGCGGCTCTCCTTCCAGACAGTGAGCGCTCTGCTTTCAGTCTGTTTCATTCAAGTCAACAAAGGCTGCCAAGCTTTTAATATTCCCATCAATGCTTGTAGATGCTGGTTTTGTAGTGAGTTTGTGTTACATCACCACTGATGGATGATGTATGTAATGAAGACCAAGGCAACAGTTATGTGACCATTTAGCTAAGTGCTCATTTCCAGCTCCACTACAGCAGCTTTGCATGATTCACAGTTCAAAAAAACCCTGATTACGCACTGCGCTGCTGCATGCTGTGTGTTCATGCATCAAAAAGCTGGCTGCAGTGGTGTTAGAAAAATAAAGCCACAACCACAGCACGCGGCACACCAAGAAGCAGCCCAAAATTAATGATGGAGTTATGAAAGCCTGCAAGTTTCAGGAAATCAGCATAAGGAAGAATCCTATTGGATGATTTCTTTCAGGCTTTCACTGTTGTGTTGAGGGATGAGGAGTGACTCATCCACTACCAGAAGCCCTTAAACTGTGTGTGATAGTTAAATTGTGTATGTATTGCTGCAATAAAAGTGCTGTGTGGGTAAATGTGGTTTGAAAGCTGTGCTGCATGACTCTGGGGCATTTATCCAAAAGGCCACGGTTACATTTATATTTCTCTGCCTCCTCGTGGGTTAAACGAGTGAGATTAATAACTAATAGCTGAACTGTAAGTGACCTCTGACCTTCTTAAAGCAGCTGGGACACAAAGAGAGAGGCTGTCTTGTTGAAACAGTGACACAAAAAAGTGCTCAACAAACAGCTTTAACCTTCAGTGGACACGTTCACCAGGAAGGCCCCTGATTTCTAACCTCACTTCACCTAAAACAAGTTCTTCCTCTGCTATGACTTCAGTCTGAGCTGAGGGTCTAACAGCAGCGCAGAGGAGCCACAGGAGCTGCTCAACGTGTTTCTGACACTGCCCCTGCTGTCAGTGCACAGCTACATTAACATGCAATAATGCAGAGATTGTTGAAAAACTGGAGTTTAAACGGAGTGGCCAGAGGGAGCACATGGAAAGACTCCAAACAGCCAGGAGGTTCAAACCCTGGACCTTACTGCTGTGAGGTGCTAACCGCTGCCCCCTGGTGCTGCCTCCTGGTGCTGCCTCCTGGTTTCATTTAAAGTAGATCAAACACTCTTTGTATCTGTATCAGACACACACACACACACACACACACACACATGCAGCTGTCTGTGAACATGCACACAGCTCACTGAAACCAGTTTAGGTGTCTGTTATTTCTCCTATTATCTCTCAGCATACATTTGCAGTCTTTTTAATCAGCTCTCGTGTGTGTGTGTGCATGTGTGAGTGTGTGCATGTACGTGCCCATTTGGAATTTCTGAATGTGTGTGTACTGAAATGAGGTGCTTCACCCCCGAGGGGCTCGGTCACAGTTACAAATGGATTGCCGTCCCACTCGGCTTCGTCTCCCGTGCTGCCTCCCAGAATAAGCTGTGCAGCTCAATCTGCTGTCCCTTCCTATTTCATCCCAGCACTGTTCAGCTCTGGCAAATATTGGCATAGCAAAATGACACCGAGCGTTCAGCGAGGAGAGCAGAAAAGATCTGCTTCAAATGAAATGCTGTTCTGGTTCACCAGGTGCAATAAATGTGGAGGATTTCATCCTGGCTGCCACTCGCACAGTTAATCAAACAGATATGAGGGCAGCAGTGAGTTCATACAGGAGCTCAGGACTCGACGTGTTCAAAATAGGCCAACGAGCATTCAGGCTGCAGTTCCTCTTATAAAAAAAACAAAAAAAGCCAAAACAATTTGAAATTGGCTCTTTGGACTTTTCACCTTGTATAACGATGTCAGGTGCTCACACACGTTTTCTTCAGTCAGTACTGCAGCTTTCATCATTGCCCCCATCATTTTATCCATCCTCTCCTCCTCCATCTCCAGGGAGACAAAAGATGTTTTCAGTACCACAAACGTGAAGTTGCACACTGTAAAACTTGAACAACACATAATCAGTTTCCAGGTGTTCTAGCTCACAACGTATCTGGTCAGGTGATCTCAGCGATCTGGCTGGAGCACAGCCTTTAATTTCACCTGATAACAGACACAAACATCTACCCTGCAGTTACCAAATCACAGCCACGCCTACAGTTTAGGGCTTTAGTGAAGCCGAGGACACCAAATTTAACTGAAGATGAAACTCTGAACATAAAATAAAAGTGACTACATTACCAGCTGCATAGAAATACACAAAGTGAGACCATGAGATGAGTTTAGAAATATTCATGATTTTTCTTTCTAGTGTGTGTTTATGTAGGCTGGGACTGTATTTTCTGTATGGGGAAAAGTTTACTGTGTCACAGCTGTATGATTAATCGGCTGTTTTTTCCGTTTCTTAGACGCTCGGCATCACGACAGAGGAGGAGGAAAGTACTGAGGCTCTCAAAGATCCCAGGCTCGGTGGCTGCATGCTCACTTGTCTCTGGCTTGAAGACGAACATCTGTACTAATCAGCAGGAACCATGGATTTTGTAATGAAGCAAGCTCTAGGTGGTAAGTACCCAACTGCAGCCCTAAAATGCACTTCCTGAAAATACATTGGAGTTGGAGATATTTTCTATTAAGATACTCTGTAAATTTACCAGCAGATATCTGGATATACATATGCAGGCTTTCTGATTTCTCTTCGAGGCCTGCCTGTAGTCCTAGCTTTATTGACCAATCATGGTTGAGCTGGCATGGCTGCATGTGGATGGTCCACATGGACAGCAAAAGAGGGATTGCCTAGGGTGAAATGCATTAGATAACTATCAGCTAGAAGCTGACAATGATTTAGACTTTTAGTAGATTTATCTGCATTCATAAATATGAATGGTGGGTTGGAATCCTGGGCTACACCAGAAACTCCCAAAAATGGTTCATTGCCCCCTGAGGCTATTTCAGCAGACTGGCCAATGGCTCCTCTCATCCTGGGAAGGTTTCCCGGATGAGAAATCCTGCAAATTCTCCAGAAAGCTGCAAAAAGTCAGGAATATGTTTGCAGACACATCCTCACAAGAAGATGCTGTGCTGGGGAAGCTTTTAGATTTCTCTCATAATGTACTTTTCTTACTTTAAAATCTCACTTAAATGTGCATCTTCATGCAGAGATGATTTATTCAAAGGCATGTCCAGCTGCAGCAGACATATGCACGCTCTGTTCTTCTAGTTTGGCCTTTTTGTCTTTAAAAACTAAAAATAATGATATTTGATACATTTGCCATGTAGTTTATTTCACTCAAGAGCTGAAGCATGACAGGATGATTATCGCGATGATTACATACGCTTTATGCTCTTAGTTGCATTTTATTTCTAATTCTATATTCTTGACCCAGACCCTGATTTACACCCCAGGAGGCTTTAGCACCGGCTGAGGTTGGACTCATTCACTGAGAGAGACATTAAAAAAGGCCAGGTAAATGTTCTTGTAAGTGAGGGTCCCCCAGGGGCACTGAGGTCACGTCTCCTTAAATCAGCCCTCTCATCTAGCTCAGTGACCAGCAGCCAGAATGAAATGAGATTTATTCCTTTATAGCTGAGCCTGCCCTCTCCCAGCTCTCATTTATATCTGCTCTCCTCCGTCCCTCCTTTTTCCTTTCTTCTGCTCAGTTTTCATCCAGTTGATTCTTCTAATCTTGTTCCCTTGCTCTAAAGTGAGCTAGCGTTGCTGCCTTCAACACTTGCTTTTTGTATCTTCTGAATCTTTTGGCACTTTCACATGTTGCTGTAGACAGACTGCTTCAGTAATCTCAACAAATGAAAAGATTTTTAGTAGCATAACAGCTGAGTGATGGTCCAACAGGTGAAGATAGTCTACATTTGATGATTAGTTGCATCCGGCTCATGGGTCATGTGACCTGGGATAGCACAACTGCAGTCTTCTGCTCCTCATCAACCACCACTATGTCTGGTTGATTGGCATGTCTGTCTGGAACTCAGAGTCCCACAGGATCTTAACCCTGCTGTTCACAGCCACTGTTACTATGGGACTCCTAATCCACATGTGGTACAGATGTTTCTGTACAACAACCCAGCTGCTTGACTGTCCCTCTCAGTGTACGCATTCCCAGCGTGCATTTTAAATCTACTAGACTCCTGCCTCAATGGATGTGTTGCTTATGGCCTGTTCTTGTGCTACCATGATCAGAGCCTCTGTGCTGTCCACCCTTTTCCAGCCACTGGTAGGATGTCTTGATGTCAGCCACTTCCTCTATCTGTCCATGGTGCATCCCATGCAGGGGCTTGGTTGTCCATGATAGTTCCATCTCCTGTTCTTCATCATCATCTGTCTTCAGCTGGCTGAGACATTTGTGGAGCACTTACTAATATCCACCTCTTTCTGCTGTTCAAAGAGCCTCAGGGTGCTGGACTTTGGTTGGAGACCTCCATGCACTGTGAGGAGTTTTCATGTCTTGACATCACTGGCATCTATCTGTTGTCTGTAAGCCATGTCTATGCTCATTCACGGTACATATCATCTCTGTAAATGTTGTGGCTTAAAATGTTGGATAAATGAATTATATTAGAATGATATCGAGACAGCTGCCAAAAACACATAATCTTTGAATGTGTTTGTGTTGTAATTGTTTTGCTTTTTAAAAGCCATTCATACTTTAAAAATAGATATACTTACAAAGTACTCTTATAAGAAACAAAACCCCCAAACTGGTACTAACCATAGAAAGTATTTTTGTATGAAACATTGATATTTTATTTAACCAGCTGTCCTGTATAATTGATGCATATCTGCTGGAACATTGATGGTAATTATAGAAATTATACAGACATGTCCTAAAAGACGTGCACACATTAAGCTGCTGATTTGCATCAGCTGAAATAAATAAGGATGACACAGTGTGTCTGCATCCTATTCTTAACAATTGAATAATTTCATTACTGACAGCACATTGTTGCCTCTTGCATTTTTATTGCACAAACATCAAATTAAAATCATCTTCTTGCCTCTCTTGAAAGTTGCCACATTTACTGTTACATACCTGAGCTGAGTTAGATAATAGTGCATTGATAGTTTTGAGAGTTAATAAGCTAAAAAAAGTGGTTACATTTGTACAAATAAAAACACCATCAACCCAGATAAAGTTGTTAAAACTGGCATCCATCCATCCATCCATCCATCCATCCATCCATCCCCGGATGTTTGTGTTTGTTGTAATTTACCTCCTGTAGTGGTGTGGTTGAGTGCAGTGACCTTTTCCTTGGAACAGAGTGACATTAATTTTATGGGGACACAGTTGACACAACAAACACCTCATATCAAATTTGAACACACACACACACATATATGTGTATATATGTATATGTATATATATATATGTATGTATGTATATACACCTTTTGATATGAGGTGTGAGTTTGTTGTGTTGGGACATCAGCGTCATAAAAAACCATCCAGTAAAAATTGATTTTCCACCAGTTTTATTTGTTTGTTTTTGCGTTGTCTTTTTATTTTATTTTAATGAGAAAACAAATTACAAAAAAAATCGTATCATCAGATCTGCGGCCGTATGTTCTGGACACTCGGGTGAAGAGAGGAGCTGAGCTGTCAACTGATCACCACCTGGTGGTGAGTTGGATCAGGTGGCGGGGGAAGATGCTGGACAGACCTGGCACACCTAAACGTATTGTGAGGGTGCGCTGGGAACGCCTGGCAGAAGCCCCAGTCCGGGAGATCTTCAACTCCCACCTCCGGCAGAACTTCGACAGCATTCCGAGGGAGGCTGAGGACATTGAGTCCGAATGGACCATGTTCCGCACCTCCATTGTTGAGGCGGCTGCTCAGAGCTGTGGCTGCAAGGTGGTTGGTGCCTGTCGTGGTGGTAACCCCCGAACCAGATGGTGGTCACCGGAGGTGAAGGGAGCCATCAAGCTGAAGAAAGAGTCCTATCGGGCTTGGTTAGCCTGTGGGACTCCGGAGGCAGCTGACAGGTATCGACAGGCCAAGCGGAATGCAGCTCGGGCAGTGGCCGAAGCAAAAACTCGGGTGTGGGAGGAGTTCGGTGAGGCTATGGAAAAAGACTTTCGGACGGCATCGAAGCGATTCTGGCAAACCGTCAGGCGACTCAGGAGGGGAAAGCAGTGCTTCACTCACACTGTTTATAGTGCGGGGGGGGTGCTGCTGACTTCAACTGAGGCTATAGTCGGACGGTGGAAGGAATACTTCGAGGACCTTCTGAATCCCACTGACACGCCTTCTGTAGTGGAAGCAGAGTCTGGGGATGAGGGGGATGACTTGACCATCACTGGGGGTGAGGTCACTGAGGTAGTTAAACAACTCCTTGGTGGCAGAGCCCCTGGGGTGGACGAGATTCGCCCTGAGTTCCTGAAGGCTCTGGATGTTGTAGGGCTGTCTTGGTTGATACGCCTCTGCAACATCGCGTGGAGATCTGGGGCAGTGCCATTGGATTGGCAGACCGGGGTGGTGGTCCCCATCTTTAAGAAGGGAGACCGGAGGGTGTGCTCCAACTTTCGGGGGATCACACTCCTCAGCCTCCCCGGTAAGGTCTATGCCAGGGTGCTGGAAAGGAGGGTGCGTCCGTTAGTCGAACCTCGGATTCAGGAGGAACAATGCGGTTTTCGTCCTGGTCGTGGAACGCTGGACCAGCTCTTTACCCTCTCAAGGATATTCGAGTGTGCGTGGGAGTTTGCCCAACCAGTCTACATGTGCTTTGTGGACTTGGAGAAGGCATTCGACCGTGTTCCTCGGGGTGTTCTTTGGGAGGTTCTGCGGGAGTATGGGGTGTCTGGCCCATTGTTGCGGGCCATTCAGTCCTTGTACAACCACAGTGAGAGCTTGGTCCGTATAGCCGGTAATAAGTCGGATTTGTTTCCTGTGGGTGTTGGACTCCGTCAGGGCTGCCCTTTGTCACCGATTCTGTTCATAATTTTTATGGACAGAATTTCTAGGCGTAGCCAGGTGGCGGAAGGCTTCTTCCTTGGTGGCCTCAGAGTCTCATCTCTGCTTTTTGCAGATGATGCGGTTCTGTTGGCTTCATCACGGGGGGGCCTCCAGCTCGCAGTGGAACGGTTCGCAGCCGAGTGTGAAGCGGCTGGCATGAGAATCAGCACCTCTAAGTCTGAGGCCATGGTCCTCAGCCGGAAAAGGGTGGAGTGCCATCTCCGGCTCAGGAATGAGTTCTTGCCTCAAGTGGAGGAGTTTAAGTATCTCGGGGTCTTGTTCACGAGTGATGGGAGAAGGGAACGGGAGATCGACAGGCGGATCGGGGCTGCTTCTGCAGTGATGCGGACGCTGCACCGGTCCGTCGTGGTGAAGAGGGAGCTTAGCGTAAAAGCGAAGCTCTCGATTTACCGGTCGATCTACGTTCCTACCCTCACCTATGGTCACGAGCTTTGGGTAGTGACCGAAAGAATAAGATCGCGAATACAAGCGGCAGAAATGAGTTTCCTTCGAAGGGTGGCTGGCCTCTCCCTTAGAGATAGGGTGAGGAGTGCGGCCATCCGGGAGGGGCTCGGAGTAGAGCCGCTGCTCCTCCACATCGAAAGGAGCCAGTTGAGGTGGCTCGGGCATCTGATTAGGATGCCTCCTGGCCGCCTCCTGGGTGAGGTGTTCCGGGCATGTCCCACCGGGAGGAGGCCCCGTGGTAGACCCAGGACACGCTGGAGAGATTGTGTATCTCGGCTGGCCTGGGAACGCCTTGGGGTCCCTCCGGATGAGCTGGAGGAGGTGGCTGGGGAGAGGGAAGCTTGGGCTTCTCTGCTTAGGCTTCTGCCCCCGCGACCCGGCCCTGGATAAGTGGAAGAAAATGGATGGATGGATGGATGGATGGAGAAAACAATTTGGGGGGAGAAAAATCTCCATTTAAACAATTTAAACAATATTAACAGTGAATCATTGTTGACATTTGAAACATCAGTGGAGAAAATGTTAGGAGCACAATGTTCATTTTGTAAGGTTTCTGGAGCTTTGGTCTGTCGATGGATCGAACTGAAGCAAAACATAATCTCCATGAGTTAGAGACACACCTTTGAATAGCTGGAAGTTTCCAGGTGGAGGGCCGCCACTCTTTGCCCTCAGAGGGTCCTGTCAGAGGGTCCTGGGTCACTGCTTGGTGTTTCTGAGTTTTTGGACTTTGAGACTTTATTCTCAGGTTGTATATATATTGTTCCTTGTATATTTCCCAGTTAGTTATGTTCTCCGTTCTAGTGTCTCAGAGTTTAGTTCTCCCTTTGTGTTCTTCCCTCAGCGTGCCTGCCTCCCTGTGTTCCTGCTTTTCTTACGCTGGGAGACGTGTCGTTTTGGGCCTTCTGTGACTCCATGTTAGATTCTTACTCTGCCTATTTTTCCTGTTTCTGACACATAAACTTCCAGAAGAGTTTTTGTGCTTCCTGTATCCAACCCTTTGGACTCAGTTATTCACTGTCACTAGTGTTGATATTGGAATGAATCAGTGTAGTTTGATCAACTCAAAGAAAAAGAAATCATGAAACTTCAACATAAAAAAATCTTCAACCAGCCTGTAATGATTGAGACTAAATTTACAACTTCATTCTTAAATAGGGGCAGCACAGTGGCATGGTGGTCAGTACTGTTGCCTCACAGCAAGAAAGTCCTGGGTTTGAATCCACCACCTTGGCCGGGAACTTTCTGTGTGGAGTTTGCGTGTTCTTCCAGTGTCTGTGTGGGTTCTTTCCAGGTTCTCTGGTTTCCTCTCACAGTCCAAATACACACAGTTAGTGGGGTTAGGTTGCCTGGTGATTCTAAACTGGGCATAGGTATGAATGTGACCATGTTAGCCCTGCGACCTGCTGGTGACCTCGCCCTATGGCAGCTGGGATAGATTCCTCCCCTCCTCCCGATCCAGAAAAGGATAAAAGGGAGAAGATGGATGGATTGATTTCTTAAATAAATATAAGTTGTAGTTTTCTAAGTGAGGTGGAAGACACACCGGCAACTATTACAGTTAATTTTTCCTTTGAAAAAATCCACACGTGGATGATAGTCAGAGATTTGTTCACTGATGTGTTTTATTAGCCTTTTTTAAACCTTTGTGAATTCTCCACCCGTGGAAATGATTAAACCTGCTTCAGATTAACTAAAGTTTGATGTTTTATGTGCACAAACACACACAGAAGCTAATTTGATTTAGATGTGTAGTAAAACACAACAAGCACATGAAAATCACACAGCAGCCAACTTTTTCTAATCTAGTTTGACACATACTCTCAGGCTGGGCCTCTCCAATGTCATTAGTTCTAGGACCTCCTGAGCATTTCATCGGTGCAGACTGAGGCATAGATTTCAGCTGCAGGCCTCAGTTTGTGTTTACTGGTTATTTAATTACAAATCACATTCATCAGAGTTTCCATGTTGTGTTGGATTAATCAGTCCAGGGCAGTGTGATCGATCCAAGGACCAGCCAGTGAACAGCACTCTGCAGCAGAGCCACACGCGGGAGAGAGAGTCCCCCTGGGGGTCTGCAGCATCGTGAGCTCAAATATCCAAACCCCCCCTTCATCACATTTAATCCTCAGATGAAATGATTGCATACTTGTAAACACTGAAGTTCATCGCACTGCACCTCAAAAACAAACCAGCACGTCTATTTGTGTCTTTCAAGTTCACTCAAACATCAGGGTCATTTAAAGAGGCAACAATATCAGGTGAGATTTCACAGAAAATGTATTACTATTAATTTAAAGGTGGAACTATATTAGCCATGTGGATATTTGAAATTTGTCATTTACCCAAATGATAAGATGTGATCAGTGAGTCTGTCTGCTGCCATCAGTTCATTCATTTTGTGCATCATATGGATGCTTCTGTCTTTCAGAGGAAATCAAACATGTGATGTCGTTTCTCATAAAGAAGCTCAAATAAGAGATGTTCAGATATTCCCTGAAAGATCAGCGTGAACTGGTCCTGACCGTGCAGGTCAAGCTACCCTTCTCATTTCCTGTGCAGGCGTGATGGAGATAAGGACACAGCAGTGATAGGAAGCCGGCCGGCATGGCGATCAGATGCCACAAAAAGAACCACACAGTTTATGGCCTCAAGAGCACTTCAGCAGGATGTGTGTTACTGACAAAGGGTTAAACAAGCAGTGTACCCGAGGCCACCCCGTCTCTACTGCCCACACATCTGATAGATGGGGCGAATCCAGACACTCTGTGAATTATGAGGGCCTAATTTGGCAATGGAGGTAATCCATTATTAAAATGAGCTTCATTTTTCAAATCTCTCCACCCCCGACAAATTATCCAACAGTGCTGCCATCCATCTGACCGGCTGGAGGAGGAGTCAGTGGTGCATTTTTATTTTTTATTGTTTGTTCACTTTCTGTTACTGTGACGAGCTCAGTGAGTAAAAGATGACCCGATAACTGAACATTTTACAGTTTTAAAACCGGAAAACTGAAAAATCTAATACCTGCTTCTTTGATATCCATTTTTCCACTAGGACTGCTAGTACCATTTCCCCGAGTGTCCAGTTCTAACTGTGTTACTCTGACTGGTCTTTGTACTCATGACTCACTGCCTTTGTTGCAACATGAACGTGATCTTTTCCTAAAGCTAACCAAGTTGTGTTGTTGCCTGAATGTAAAATAAGGGTGGCAGAAAGTCCTGAACATAACACTGTGCCGCTGATCCACCAACCAACCACCAAACAGAGACAGAACTATACTATAATACACAAAACAAACTGTGATTTTAATATAATACATTAAATAATAAGTCAAAATGGCTTCAGCTCTGCCTGGCTAACCCAGAACCGGCTTTTTCTGGAGTTTGCAGAGTGTCCAAATTTAGATTTATGATGTATTTTAACAGTTGCCTCCATGCTGCTAATCCATCCATCCATCCATCTTCTTCCGCTTATTCGGGGCTGGGATGTGGGGGCAGCAGCTTAAGCACAGAAGCCCAGGCTTCCCTCTAACCAGCCACCTCTACCAGCTCATCCGGAGGAACCCCAAGGCTTTCCCAGGCCAGCTGAGAGATATAATCTCTCCAGCGTGTCCTGGGTGTACCACGGGGCCTCCTACCAGTAGGACATACCCAGAACACCTCACCCAAGAGGTGCCCAGGAGGCATCCTAGTCAGATGCCCGAGCCACCTCAACTGGCTCCTTTCAATGTGGAGGAGCAGCAGCTCTACTCTGAGCTCCTCCTGAATGGCCGCACTCCTCACTATCTCTAAAATAGAGGCCAGCCACCCTTCAGAGGAAGCTCATTTCTGCCGCTTGTATTCACGATCTTGTTCTTTCGGTCACTACCCAAAGCTCATCACCATAGGTGAGGGTAGGAACGTAGATTGACCGGTAAATCGACAGCTTCGCTTTTATGCTCAGCTCCCTCTTCACCACAACAGACCGGTGCAGCGTCCGTTTCACTGCTTTCGCAGCCCCAATCCATCTGTCGACCTTCCGCTCCCTTCTCCCGTCACTTGTGAACAAGACCATGAGATACTTGAACTCCTCCACCTGGGGCAGGAACTCGTCCCTGAGCCAGAGAGGGCACTCCACCCTTTTCTGGCTGAGGACCATGGCCTCAGACTTAAAGGTGCTGATTCTCATGCCAGCCGCTTCACACTGCGAATTGTTCCACTGTGAGCTGGAGGCCACCACCTGATGAAGCCAACAGGACCGCATCATCTGCAAAGAGCAGAGATGAGACTCTGAGGCCACCAAGGAAGAAGCCTTCCGCCACCAGGCTACACCTAGAAATTCTGTCCATAAAAATTATGGACAGTATTCCTTCCACCATCTGACTATAGCCTCAGTTGAAGTCCGCAGCACCCCGCCCACACTATAGACGGTGTGTGTAGAGCACCACATTCCCCTCCTGAGCCACCTGATGGTTTGCCAGAATCGCTTCTATGCTGTCTGAAAGTCTTTTTCCATGGTCTCACTGAACTCCTCCCACACCCGCGTTTTTGATTTGGCCACCGCCTGATAAATTTTATAAATTTCCTTTTGTTCTTGATTCCTTTTCTTCTGCTTTATAAAACTCTCCCTGCTCACCACACAGGTTAGATCAGTCTTCCAGGTGGGCAGATGGGGTGCAGAGGCACTTAAAGATAACAATTATAAATACTGCAGAAAATATAACAAAGACATCTTCTCTTAAGTTTCCATTTCAGCCTCTTTGGACATTCTCTCTGTCGCTGCTGTTATCTGTCCACACACAGCTGAGACTTTTATCCACTTTATTCTTTAATCAGCTTCAGCCAAATCTACTAAATGAATCAAAACTGATCCACAGAGGCTCCTGCTGCCCAGTGTCTGCCTGTTTGGGCATCTGGTTTATGTTGATGAAGTCATGCTGCAAATATCACGCTCCATCTCTTCCCCTTCCAGCTGAGAGCTTTTGTGTGTTATGACCCCTGTGGCACAAAGAGTTGAGTTGGGGAAATAGTGAAGTCATGAGTGATTGAATGCACAGTGCAAGGACTGAGGGCGTTTGAGCACTTACCCTCAAACTACCTATCTTTGTCTGCAGAGGACATCTGTGAGCTGGCCTCCAATGTATTGTTGGAGGTGGTAAAGGTAGAGCAGGGAGATGGATGAGAAGCAAGGGAAGGGAACAGGAATGATTGCAATGACAGTAATGGGATCACAGACACAAATACAGAGAGAGAAATGAGCAAAATATAAAAGTGAGAGTAAAGCAGTTCTTTGAAGTGGTTAAAGAAGCAGAGGCAATGTCAGATAATCAAATTAGTCCCACTTTATTACAGAAGAAAGGGGAACTAAAGCAAAGGGGGAGGGACGAGGAACAGACAAGGACAAACAGAAGGACAGAGGAGGGGGCGGATGGAGAAAGGATGTGAGCTTCCCTCTCTGGGAAGTGAACTTATAACAGTCCCATTACACTGTGCACATGGTAAATGCACTTTATGACCCTGAAGCTCTTTACTGCATGCATTTTTTTAACCATGCTAAAGGTGGCAGCCATCTGATGGTTCATCCACTTTGGTCCACGCTGGAGTGAAACATCAGATAGCTGCTACTGCCTTTAATCCAGAGATGCAGTCATAGGCAGGCTGAGCTGAAGCAGCACAATTAGGTAAAAATGAGATGGATATATTATCAAATAACCAAAAGAAAGAAATCAGTCTCAGCTGGGCTTTGTGCTGATTGCCACTGCAGCTTCATGTTAGTGTTATAACTGTACGCATGTTAGCATGCTGATTTTAGCTTTACATGCCATCCGTGTGGTTTAATAACTAGTAATAACTAATAACTCATTAGCCCCCCCCCCCCCCCCCCCCCCCCGCTTGGCCAACAGACACGTTTACATAAGAAGAAAGAATTCATAAGAGCTAAAACCAACCATGTTTGCAGCAACTGCAGCCTCACAGAGCTGCTAGCATGGACACAGACTCACTCACCATCAGGACTGAGCGGTGTCACAGGAGGTTCTGTTGTGTCATGCTTTGCTCACTCAGCTCACTCACAAAGCCCAAAACACAATGCAGGTAAAACTGGAAGCTTGAAAGTATGCTTTGTGATGTTTGTGTGCATGTATTATGGGTATTATTCATGAGCTCTTATCCCTGTGCCAGTGGGAGCTAACAAGCCTGTTAAAGGCCCATTGAAGGCTACTCAGAGCAAAACTCCACTCTGTTTGATTTCAACTACAAAAAGGCTCACACGGTTTAGGTGTGTCAGTGAGAACATGGAAAGTCCAGTGCTTGAATGACAGACAGTTGTAAGGGTACATTAGAACCTGGTCAGTTAACATTTTGTTATTTAAATGGCAGAAACTCTGCTCTTCAGTGCCATGTACCAACACAGTGCAGAGCAGCTACCTAAACTCTGCTCCCAGTGAGGTCGATTATCTCGTCAATAGTTTTACGTCCTCACTGCGTATAACTTTGGATACTGTGGCTCCTCTGAAAAGGAAAGCTTCAAATCAGAAGTGCCTGACTCCGTGGTATAATTCACAAACGCACAGCTTAAAGCAGATAACCCGAAAGCTGGAGAGGGAATGGTGTCTCACTAAATTAGAAGATGCTCATTTAGCCTGGAAAAAGAGTTTGTTGCTCTATAAAAAAGCCCTCCGTAAAGCTAGGACATCTTACTATTCATCATTAATTGAAGAAAATAAGAACAAGCCCAGGTTTGTTTTCAGCACCGTAGCCAGGCTGACAAAGAGTCAGAGCTCTGTAGAGCCGAGTATTCCTTTCACTTTAACTAGTAGTGACTTCATGGATTTCTTCATTGGCTCCCTGTTAAATCTAGAATAGAATTTAAAACTCTTCTCCTCACCTACAAGGTCTTGAATAATCAGGCCCCATCTTATCTCAAAGACCTCATAGTACCATATCACCCCAACAGAGCACTTCGCTCTCAGACTGCTGGCTTACTTGTGGTTCCTAGGATACTTAAGAGTAGAATGGGAGGCAGAGCCTTCAGCTTTCAGGCGCCTCTTCTGTGGAACCAGCTCCCAGCTTGGATTCAGGAGACAGACACCCTCTCTATTTTTAAGATTAGGCTTAAAACTTTCCTTTATGATCAAGCTTATAGTTAGGGCTGGATCAGGTGACCCTGGACCCTCCCTTAGTTATGCTGCTATAGGCCTAGGCTGCTGGGGGGTTCCCATAATGCACTGTTTCTTTTCATTCACCTTATTTACTTTGTTTATACCCCACTCTGCATTCAATCCTTAGTTATTATTAATCTCTGTCTCTCTCCCCTCTCAGCAGATGACTGCCCCTCCCTGAGCCTGGTTCTGATGGAGGTTTCTTCCTGTTAAAGGGAGTTTTTCCTTCCCACTGTCACCAAGTGCTGCTCATAGGGGGTCGTTTTGACTGTTGGGTTTTCTCTGTATTATTGTAGGGTCTTTACCCCCAATACAAAGCACCTTGAGGCGACTGTTTGTTGTGATTTGGTGCTATACAAATAAAATTGAATTGAATTGAATTGAAAAAGATTCCCTATTGACTCTTGGCATCTTCTGTAATACAAATGTATGTTTCATATGTCATAAAGAAGGTAAAACTCTGCCCCCTCCACTTTCTTTGTTAGCCTTCTTTTCCTTTTCCAGGACACACTTACCTCTTACTTAGATCTGTCACAGGAGCTGCTTTTCAGAGCCACTCCCCCTGGCCTATCAGTATTGCTGTTGTTACCTCCGTCTAATCGATAGTAAATACAGGACCACCTGAGAGTGTATGTATTATGGATCGTCCAGCACAGAGAAAACTTCATCTGAGTATTGATCTGCCTCTCAGGGACTGGTGAGAGGAGAGCCTGGCTGGCACTGGGTTTTTAGCCCAATGCTTTTCTTAAGCCAGAGCCAAACTACAGGCTGAATGTGTCTCACTGCTGAGGTTGATCATTTTAGGAAAGGGAAGGAAACAGCAAAAAGATTATTTTTTTCTTTTGTTTTGTTTTACTCTGAGGCTCAAAATTAGCTTGAAGGTGGTCATTAAATATTGATTTTAACCAAATTTAATTACAAATCATATAAACTGTCACATGTATATAGTTATTTATTGTTATATTGCAGCAAAAACCTGAATTAGTACCTCTTGCACACAGGAGCCTAAAGAGACCAATTCTGAGTAAATTACTCAGAAGAAATGTGGCTTTAAGGTTCCCTCCTGGGTTTGTGAGCCCAGGGGCAGCTGTTCCTGTTGCTGAGCAGCAGACTCATGCAGTGGCCCTAATTGCCCTGCAGTGCTGTGTGGTGGCAGCAAACCCGCAGATGACAAATTAGCGCTCAGCTGGTGGGAGGACCGGGCTGTGAAATGTTCCCTGTAACTTGCTGAGGAGGCAGTACTGGAACTATGTACAGGTGTGTGTGTGCAAACATCTATTATGTGTGAGGATATACAGCTCATGAATTAGGTGATCTTTGCCTTCACCTTACCTTACGAGTTTTCTGATCCTTCAGAGCAGTATCTATCAAATAAGGTAAGTTATGTAAATTAATATTTGGTGTTCATTTATAAAAGGACCATCTGATTATGAAGCTGTATTTTCCTTGCAGATTATTGTTTGTTGTTTGATGTTGTGTTTCTATTCAGTTCAGTTCAATTCAGTTTAATTTATATAGCACCAAATCACAACAAAGTCACCTCAAGGTACTTTATATTGTGGGTAAAGACCCTAAAATAATTACAGAGAAAACCCAACAGTCTAAACGACCCCCTATGAGCAGCACTTGGCGACAGTGGGAAGGAAAACTCCCTTTTAACAGGAAGAAACCTCCAGCAGAACCAGGCTCAGGGAGGGGCAGTCATCTGCTGAGAGGGGAGAAAAAAAGACATGCTGTGGAAGAGAGCCAGAGATTAATAACAATTAATGATTAAATGCAGAGTGGAGTATAAACAGAGGTGAATGAAAAGAAACACTCAGTGCATTATGGGAACCCCCGAGCAGCCTAGGCCTATAGCAGCATAACTAAGGGTTCAGCTGTCAGACTGGTTCTCAGCAGTCTGAGAGTGAAGTGCTCTATTGGGCTGATATGGTACTATGAGGTCTTTGAGATAAGATGGGGCCTGATTATTCAAGACCTTGTAGGTGAGGAGAAGGATTTTAAATTCTATTCTAGATTTAACAGGGAGCCAATGAAGAGAAGCCAATATGGGAGAAATCTGCTCTCTCTTTCTAGTCCCTGTCAGTACTCTAGCTGCAGCATTTTGGATCAGCTGAAGGCTTTACAGGGAGGTTTTAGGACAGCCTGATAATAATGAATTACAATAGTCCAGCCTAGAAGTAATAAATGCATGAAAATGCAAAAAATCGGTCCTACATATTTGTTTAATATGTGCATTGAAGGACATATCCTGGTCAAAAATGACTCCTAGATTTCTCACAGTGTTACTGGAGGCCAAAGTAATGCCATCCAGAGTAAGTATCTGGTTTGACACCATGTTTTTAAGATTTGTGGGGCCGAGTACAAAAATTTCAGTTTGATCTGAATTTGGAAGCAGGAAATTAGAGGTCATCCAGACCTTAATGATTTAAGACATTCCTGCAGTTTAACTCATTGATGTGTGTCATCTGGCTTCATTGATAGATAAAGCTGAGAATCATCTGCATAACAGGGGCCAGAGCAGGTGACATTCAAGGAAATCTGAAACTGCTGGTTAAGGCTAGAAGAAGATTTGGCAAAATAATTCATGTTGGCAGTAATGACACCCGGTTACGCAAACTGGAGATCACCAGAATTAATATTGAGTCGGTGTGTAACTTTGCCAGCACAATGTTGGACTTTGTAGTTTTCTCTGGACCCCTCCCCAGTTGGACCAGGAGTGTTCGCATGTTCTCCTTGAATTGATTTGCCAGGATTGCCTCAAGGCTGTCCGAAAGTCTTGTGCCGCCCCAAAGTCCTCCTACACCTGAGTTTTTTCTTCAGCTACAACCCGAGCCACATTCTGCTTGACCTGCCAGTACCCATCAGCTGCCTCCAGAGTCCCACAGGACCAGGGCCCGACAGGACTCCTTTTTCAGCTTGATGGCTCCCTTCACCTCCGGTGTCCACCATCTGGTTTGGGGATTACCACCATGGCAGGCACCAACCACCTTGCAGCTGCATCTCCATGCAGCGGCCTGAACAATGGAGGTGTGGAACTTGGTCCATTTGGACTCAATGTCCTCAGCCTCCCTCGGAATGCTGTCCAACCATACTGAACAACCATCATTGAACAGAGGAGGTGGATTACGTCACCAGCTTTCCCCCACTTACAGTGCTGTCCTGAGCTCCCTCCCCAGGCGCCTCAACACCCATTCACACCTTTGTTCCAGTGACCTCAATAGGCCACTTGATACAATGGAGCGAAGTTCCAAATTGGTTCACCTGAAACCACTGATTGTAATGACCCACGCCTCCTTTCACACCTTGGTGCATGTGATTATGCACGTGAACAACAGAGGGTCATAACCATTTCCACGGGACTACGCACACTGGGGTTTAAATACCTGGGTCTCTCCACCATTTGGTTTGAGAACCGAAGAAGCCTTTGGGATGAGAGGAGTGAACGGAATTTAAATAATAAGAGTGTGTGTGTGTGCTGCTGTTTAAGCCTTTTGGTTTCTGCGTGTTCGTTTCATTGAAGAGGAATGACAACAAAACAGGAATAAGGAGTCCAATTATTAAATTTAATAAAGCCATTTCAAACAGTTTACAGATTAATCTGGTTCAGAATTGTCGGAGCTGCCTGATGTAGTCAGTGCAGCTTCACACAAGTCTGACACCGCTCTCTATCTTAGTTCAACTTTTATACACAGACTTGACACAGTTACACAGTTATTGAAATATGCAAGCATGTAGCATGCTTATCAGTTCCTTCTTCTGTGCCCTTCACTGTCGCCTGTTAACGGCCTCATCTGGGTCCTGTAGACACAAAACATCAGACCAAAACACACATTCTTTTACAGTAAATCATCGGCATGTGATTTTGTTGTCTCTCTATGCAGTCTTATTTCTGTCTGCTGTACAGAGTTATTTCAACACTTTCACCTTGTTGTGAAGATTAATGCTGCAATATGCTACTTGATGCTATATTTCTATTTGAATTGTTATATTTATGGTATGTCTAGTGTGCAGCATATTTACACTTCTCCCTTCAATCCCCTGAGGTCAGACATTTCTGACCTCAACTTCACCAGCCTGACCTCGGGTGGTCAGCCAGGACTGCACTGATGTTAAGAGCCAGAAGAGGATTTTTGTGAAAATCAATCTTATACTATTGTGATTGTGAATTTAGCAAAAAATTAAGACAGGGTATAATAATGTCATATTTATAATGGATGTACCTACTTTCTATACTTTCTTATGGCCTGAAAAACAAAAAGAAAACAAGCATTAGTCTTTGGTGTGTCAATGTTGTTCAGTGAAGTGGATTAGCATTTAAAATTAATCAGTCCAAAGTAGGGCTGCATAAAACGATTATTTTAGTAATCGAGTATTCTATCGATTATTCCAGCGATTAATCGAGTAATCGGATAAGAAATACTTTTTTTATTAACAGTTTATCTGCATATTTTAACTTCCGTACTGCAGTTTCTCGCCATGTGAACAAACAGCGGTGAATGGAGCAGCTACAAAGTTCTCTTTTCTTCACCTTAACACTTGCTGATCAGGTGCTTGATGAAGGACCTCCAGCTGTTTCACAGATTTAATGGTGGTTACTAAAAGAAAAAGCTGCTGTTTTGGACGCTGGAAAAACGTTTCCTTTTTCACTACTTGAGCTCACCGTCACAGCTTCGTCTCTTTGCGCTTGCGCAGTTAAAACCGCTGCCTGCTATGAGTGTTTTGAAAAACTAGTGGCTGCGGGAGCCATGGCGCATGTGTGAGTAATGGTGTAATGCTTTGTATTCACAAGCATTCTCGAAAATACGTTTCTACTGCAGGTCTATATTTAGTCACTAATAAGGGATTAAAGTATAAAAAATATTTTGAAGGAGCCCCTCGGTCCTGGGGGGGCGGGCCTTCCGGTACCGAACCATCGCTAGTGCTAATGGCCCGCGCTCGCTAGCAAACCAGTTCTGGTAGCTACAGCTGAAGTAAAGACGAAAATAGCAGCTGAAATTCTCAGCGAGCACAACACACACAGACACACAGAGAGCAGTGGAGGCGTGGAAATGCATGTCAGCGACAGTTGCCACCCGTCCCGTAAAGTACGGAACACGGCATGTTACGGAGCCGTATTCCACGGAGTCCCGTAACATACGGGGTTCTGTATTTTACGAGACAGGTGGCAACTCTAGTGATGATCCACTCTGTGTTAAATGAAATCCATCGCAGCGACGGAGAGCTTTTTAGAATGTGTGCTTGTGTATACGTGAGTGATTCACACTCCAGTCCAGTAGGTGGCGGTAATGCAGTTCTATGTTGGTTTGCCAGCCCCCAATAAACCCACAAAAAAACGTCAGCACTAATGCTGCTAATGCTAGTGAGGAGCGCCGCTTACACCGAGACAGCTGAGCGCTGCAGAGTTTAAACGAAGCATCGACACAGTAAATTTGTGTCGATAAATTTTTAGAATCGATTTAATCGAGTTAATCGATGAATCGTTGCAGCCCTAGTCCAAAGTAAATTCTGCATATAAATTGGCCCACATGACAAACAGTAACATGAAACAGTCACTATCTAATAATTTTCCTTAAATTCATTAAAAAATGTGGATTGCATCCCTTCAGGGTCAAATCCAGTTCCAATCGATGAAAATCTTACTGCAAACATAAAGAAATGATCAGTGATCAGTGCACAGGTAATAGTTATATATATGCAGCCTTCTTTCAGCCTTCAGCATAGCCTGCTCATATTCACCAAAGCCATGGATGTTCAAGCCACAGTAGTCAGCACTCGTCCCTGAGATGCATTCCTGCACCTCTTTAGACAACAGCTATTCACATCTGGCCGTCATCCTGGTTAGTTTCCTCTGAAAGGCGCATAATGTCTCAGGTATGATCTCAGGTACCTGTGGAAAAAGTCCAGTGAAGAAAGTTCCAATTTTTCCCTGTCAATGAAACAAAATTCAATGCACTGCAGGTCTGTGGGTCAATGACTAAATTTACACAAACTAAGACAGGACATCAAAATGCCCATAAATATTCTAAGAGTGTATTTATTCAATGGCTTTTAGTTATAAATCTTTTATTTTGTTAATCAGCCTGAGAAAAATTAACTTGCAATTTTCATACACCACTAGTTTACTAATTTACTAAGTAAGTGGATTCAATCCACCAAAAGTGAACCTGATTTAATGCACCTAGAGTTAAATGTCAGATCAAGCAAAAAACTAATATGAGCTACTGTGTGTGAGTGAGTGTGTGAGTGAGTGAGTGTGTGTGTAAGTGTGTGAGTGAGTGAGTGTGTGAGTGTAAGCTGCTTCTTCATTGCAAATGTTTGTTTTTTTTTTAATAAGGTCAGTGTCAGCTGTCTCGTTTTTCATCCAATTGTAAAGTTAACTTTTGCATTGTGGTCTCAAACTCATCAGAAAATTCAAAATGCAAATGAATATCCTTAAATTAAAATTTGACACACCTTCTATGTGAGCTAGAGTGGAACACAAAGAACACAAGAAAACAAAAAACAAAACATGGGATGAATCTCAAAATACCTAAAAATAATCAGTTTTCTAGTTTTAAACAGCTCTTGGATAAGTTTGTCTGTACCTGTAAAATTACTATAAAATTACTGTTCAATTCTGACTCCTTTGGCATGAAAATCTGTGGAAATAAAATATCTTAGAGAATCAAAATCATTTCAAAGTATTCTACTGGACTCAAGATTATATTTATTCTGTAAGGGTCTGTACCCCAAAAAAGTATAATTATGGCAGACAAAATATGGCTTCATAAACCTCAAGTTACTAAATTGTGAAGGGGAAAAATGCATAACTTTGACCTAAAACATCAGCAGTTGTTACTAGTTCAGCAGTGAAATAAAGGCTTTAGCTTTTTTTTTTTGTCATTTTGTGTAATTCTATGCTTTTAAATCTAAAACCCTGCAGTGGGATTTTCACCACAAAAAACAAAAATAAAAATAAAAATGTTATGGACAGTCTTTAGTCAAAATGTAGATACTTTTAGGGTCAGAGGTCATACTCACAACACCATTGCTTGTCAACCTTACATGCAGCTCAGTGCAGGTTTGTCATCTTTGGTCGTCTAACTGAAATCAGGGCGTGTCCCCCTGAGGCCTCATGGGAATTTATAAGAGAAAACAACAGTTAGTGTTGGAGGAAGCATTAAACAAATTATACTCTTGAAACCACAAAATTCTGGCCCCTGTAGGGGTGGCCTTACAATAGTAGTTGAGTCATACTACTGAATATAGCATAACTGAAATTAAAACATTGAAATCAATTGCTTTCTGCCTGGGAGTTCTTTGACCTTTGACGCTCTAATGTGATCTGGTTCTTCACTGACCCTGTGACTGAGCGTGCATAAGGCCTAACGCTCCCCACGTCAAGGATATCTCCTGTTGATGACTCTCCTCCTGGGCTCAGACTTGTACACAAAGATCATCGGTCAAGAACCCTCAGGTCACCTGTTTGTGAGATGGTTGGCCTCCTCCTTCTTGAGCACCAGGAGCCTTTTTTTAAAATATGATTTTATGGAGCTGTCAGTCTGTTCAGGAGATCTTAGGATGAGCTTGAACACCTCGATCTGCACCAGTTTCTTTGTTGGTAGCTATCAGTCCAGTCTCCTGTGTTGTTGTTCAGGCTCCTGTTAGAATAAAACTGAGAGGTTTTCATTAGTTAAATCTTTACTTTTCTTCTAGTCCATATCCCTTCTTTTTGAGACATAAACTGTGTTTGTCTCAATAATTTACCTTAATTTAGCTTATTTATCTAAAGGGTATACTGATTTTTATATTATTAGCTTCTGAGATTTTTCCTTTAATGCTGGATTCAATATCAAATTGTTTAGACATTTAAAATTCAAATGTTCTCTGCTTTTCTCTAAATCTTAGCTTTAAACAAATCTACCAAATAAATGTAAATGCAAAAAAGAGTAAATCTGTATCTTGTATTTTATCCTACATGGGCAAATAAATAGTTTTTAGTTCTCTATATTTTACTCTGTAGCAGAGCGGCAGCTCAAAGTTTGGCACTTTGTTTTGGGTCTCAGATTCAGCTGTTTCACAAAGTATTTACATGCACTGGTTTTTTCTAACCTTTCTTTTGAGGTTTTACTAAAACTGAGCTTCTCACGTAGACTTTTTCTTGAAATTTAACAACAATCTTCTGGAAAAAGTGACCTCTAATAATTTGCAAAAAATACTTCAACCTGAAATTTTCAAGGCATTAGTCTATTTTACTGGCTTTGTTTATTCATTATTTATTTTTAAAGCAATAAACTCCTGACTTCCTTTTTTTGTGATTTTTCAAGGTTTTTTTTGTCTTTTTATCCATCTGTGGTTGGCTTATCTCTCATATGCATCGGAAGCCAAACCTTCCTTCAGAGAACTTTTGACCAGCATTCCCTTATACAACCATCTCAGTCCAAATTAAAGAAAAGAAAAAGAAGAGAAGAAACTTAGAGCTATAACTCTCATCCACACACACGACTTCCTTCTCTCTGACTCTCACTTAGATTCACTCACACACTTCCTTGAGATAAAAATGCAGACACACACACAGCAATGCTAAAACCTTGGCACCATTCTCTTTTCCTTTTTCTTTCCTACACACACTGACACACACAGCTATGACATTACAAAACAGCTAATATTGACCAGTGGAAAACTGTCCTATTCCTCTAAACTCTGTTCCTTTTTAAACAACAAATGACACCATACTTTGCAAAGAAATTCACCTCAAAATATTTTGTCCTTATTTCCTATTTCTCTCTAAAACACACATGACAATACAAATACACAGCAGTACTCAGTCACACAGACAGACACGTGGAGGCCTCCTTACACACACACAGACACACATTCAAGCATCCATCAGTTTTTTTCAATATTCATTATTGTTGTAGATTTTTCTTTCCCAAGTGACCTAATTTTGGGATTGCTTAATTAGTTTCTGACCCAAAGATCAACTTTTACCTGATTAGGATGGAGAGATTTCTCCTTTAAACTTTAGCTTTCAGCTTAATATCTGTGCTTGGAAGTTTACACAGAAATAATTTTACATCACCAGTTATTATTGAAGTTTCACCCTCTTTTTAATCGGAGCCCCTTTTCTACACCCAGTGTCCTCAGTCAGTCAGTCAGTCAGTCCAAACTGCAAGAACAAAAACAATGTTAAGAAGGTATCATTTATATTTTTTCTTTTTTTAGGATTTTTATTTTTATTACAAAACTCTTTTTTCTGTATTTCTTCATTTCTCTGTATTCTTTTGCTTTTTCTTTATTCTCTTTATTCTTTATCTCTATCTTTTGAGGCTTTTAAAGGGTTTTAGTTGCTTTTATGGATTTCTGAGATCAAGGTTCGTGAAAAGAACCGCGAAGACCACCACTCTATCAACTTTTCTACCGGGAGCTGTAGACAGACGCGTCACTGTTTATGCCGCTCAACTTTCCAAAGGATATGAGTAAAAGACAAATGTTCTGCTTTAGATTTCAGAAAAACCAAAGGCCCTCTAAACCTGAAAACCCCCTGAGAAGAACTCTCGTTCGGTCCGCTGATCAGACGGCCCATGGGCTCAACACTGTCCGACTCATTTTGCCTATATTTCTTTACTCTTTTAAAATCTTTTATTCTTTTCAACTCTTTTTTCTCTTAAACATTTTTTTTCTCTTAAACTCTTACACCTGTGTGAAATGGCTCGAATTACACCTTCCTCCTGTCTTACCACCAGTGACCATTATAATTTGATACAATTCAGTATGCAGATATTTAGAAAAGGTCTCTGCCAACCTTTAGGTGGAGATCTCCTGGTCACTGATAGAGTCTGGAAGTCAGCACTGTCGCGAGGAACCTCGAAGCGGCGATTATTAGTGGCCAAATTCACTCCTTATTCCCAAGAAACTCAAGAAACACAAATAAAAACATCTGAAAATCAAAAACATTCCTGTTCGATCATGTCGGGGTCACCAATTGAAGGAATTTAAATAATAAGAGTGTGTGTGTGTGCTGCTGTTTAAGCCTTTTGGTTTCTGCGTGTTCGTTTCATCGAACAGGAATGACAACAAAACAGGAATAAGGAGTCTAATTATTAAATTTAATAAAGCCATTTCAAACAGTTTACAGATTAATCTGGTTCAGAATTGTCGGAGCTGCCTGATGCAGTTGGTGCAGCTTCACACAAGTCTGACACCACCTGTTAACGGCCTCATCTGGGTCCTGTAGACACAAAACATCAGACCAAAACACACATTCTTTTACAGTAAATGCTATAGTTCCATTTAATTTGTTATATTTATGATATGTCTAGTGTGCAGCATATTTACACTTCTCCCTTCAGGAGGAACGTCTGAAAGAAACAAAAAGAAGTCCAGTCGATCCTTTTTCAAGCTCCAGAGACTACTGTGACCTGGATGACTGAGAACCTACATATTGCTTGACAAATTATGTTAAATATTTAATTTTGTTTCATTTTCACTGTTGCTTAAATGACTAATATTTGCATGTGAAAGTTTCTGACTCCTTCATATTAAAGTCTTTTTCACAAAGTTTGAATCTATCCATCACATGCTGTGACCAGAAACTTTGAAGACTTACACTGAGTCTGAATGACGTTTATTACCAGAATGTGGAGGTACAGGTATACAGGATAACAGATGGCCAACACCAGATGGAAGAATGTGTCTTCCTCCGTCTCGGTGTTTCTTTGAAGCTTTTCCAGCTGGCTGTTCTTCTTCCGTGTTGTTTCCAAGAGACACTGAAGCTCGTCAGTGAACCTGTTCACCACCTAATCCTCAGAAATGCAAACGCAGTGTTTTTAATACAACAGAAGCAGGTGTCAGCTCCACATGATCTTTTGAATCAGTCACATTATAACAGCTGCAAATTGATTACGAGCATTCTTTACTGCTGCAACTTAAAACAATCTAAACAGGAAGTTATTTGTCTTGTTTCTTTGGTCTTGGAAACATTTAATGTGAGGATTAAAAAATGAATTAAGTAGTGTACAGTATTTCTATGTTTTCTTTGCAGGGGCCACCAAAGACATGGGTAAGATGCTAGGCGGGGAGGAGGAGAAGGACCCGGATGCAGCCAAGAAGGAGGAGGAGCGACAGGAGGCGCTGAGGCAGCAGGAGGAGGAGAGGAAGGCAAAACACGCCCGTATGGAGGCAGAGAGGGAAAAAGTACGGCAGACTATCAGGGACAAGGTAAGGAAACACTTAAAGGTTAACCTTTAGCAAGGCAGCTGACTGTGGAACAGACAGCACTGAGACTGGATGTCATAGGAGATGTGCTGTCAGAGTAGCTAAAAAAAACCTGGGCATTAATCTGGGTATATTTTAGATTTGGGTCCAGTGGTGGGATTTGTTTTGTTGTGGTGCGTGTACTAAGTGCTCTCACTGGTCATTTAATTAATTTCTCTGTACATCACCGGTGTTTTTCTTCGTCTAGTATGGGTTAAAGAAGAAGGAGGAGAAAGAGGCGGAGGAAAAAGCGGCTATGGAGCAAGCCTGCGAGGGGTCCCTGACACGCCCGAAGAAAGCGATCCCACGAGGCTGCGGAGATGATGATGAGGAGGACGAGGAGAGCATTCTTGACACCGTCCTCAAGTTTCTGCCTGGACCTCTACAGGACATGTTCAAGAAGTAAAAGAAAGAAACATAAAACGAATCAAATAAACCCTAAATTCAGGGTCCGGTCTGGCTCGGGTCAGGCTACGGGGCAGAGGGTTGAGGGAATCTTTGGGTTAAGCAAAAAGACACTAAGGGAATTATCTGGGGTATTTGTGAGGGTTTGAGTGTAGATTTGGGGCATGTTGGCCTTCTTAGGATCAAAACAGATTGGGGGGGGGGGGTCTTGTCAAACTGTTAAAGGCTACACACTGCCTTTCTAGAGATCTTTTACTTTGTTTTTTCTACTCTTTGATGACTGGGTCATTCTCGCCCTTTATTTACCACAATGTCGTGCAACCTTTCAGCTGCCAGTTAGCACAGTTCTTACACCTCAGTTGTTTTGCCCTTGTTCTTATTTGAGGACAGACAGTTTGTGGCCATCATGGAGAACAGCACTGGAGGACAGTGGATTCATGTCCACTTGCTTTTGGGTTTAAATGGCACAGCCACCGTGGGCTTTTCGATTTTTACAAACCTTGTGTAGATCTTTATATTAAAATAAATCAACATTTGAGTTTTTAGGACATGTGCCTTCATATCACCTCCTCTAGCAGAGGAATTGTAAATGAGGGTTTCATTTTGAGTCAAAGAGGTAGACAGCTGTTGGCACTCATTCAAAGACACTAGACTGGACATTTTTGGAATAATGTATTTGATATTAGGATTTCTAGTAGGCATATATCGGGGTTCCCAGGCGCCACTGTTCAAACCATCAAATCTTCTGGAAATCCCAGGAGTCCTGATGGCCCAGAACACTAAAATATGATTTATTTCCTTTGGTCACACCTACTCAATTAACAGCATCGCTTTCTATAGTTTTATATTGTACTGTAATATTCATTTTCTATCTCCTACCTAAAAAGATTACACAGGCAGAAGCTGAATTTTTTCCACCAAAGTTCCCGTGTGCTGACTGAAGGGGTCATAATTACCCTTCTACTTCCACCTCTAAAAGCTAGACTTTTCTAATCTGATCGCCTAATTACATTTACAGAGGTGAAACTTAAACATCTTAAAAACTTTTGTCAGAATGTAAATTTTCAGTCATTGAGATTGGAATCTAGATATCTCTAGATCTCTAGAGATCTAGAGATCTCTAGATCTCTAGAGATCTCTAGAATTCTACCCAAGATATCGTTGATCATGAGCAAACAGCTGCTTCTGGCTTGCTTGAATCTGCTTTGCAGGATGAAATCACAGCTGTGTGCACAGCTCAATGCCATGGCCAGACCAAGTCATCATCATTTAAGCAGTGTGAGCACCAGAGACAATCAAAGCATTGACCAATAGGAAGCTGGGGGTTACCGGATGTTTTCATCTCCTGTCACACAGTCTTTGAGTTGAGTTAACTGATTCCTGCTTTCCCCCAAATTTCAACCCTTTATCCATATTTTATTGTTTATTCTTTTTTGGCTTGGTATTTTCCCACACTTAAATTTGCTTCACATCCCACCTGAGCTAACCTTTTCTCTCTTTGGATGTATACATTTCCCTTGACTGACGCTCATCAACATCAAGACCAAAGAAATACTGGTGATACCTTACTATTTCTTTTGTCACAAAGACATGCATGCTTGCTTTTGTTTTTTATATATATCATATGTACCAGGCCTGCAGAAGACACACAGCAAGCTCATTCAGTGTGCGCATGCATCCCAAAGACCACTGCTAAGCAAATTGCCAATGCCTCTTCCTTCCTCAAAGGTATTTATAATGAATAGATAATGTAACTATAGACTGAGGAAACTGGTCTGTGAGTTGTTGCATCTCACTGCCTGAGGAGCTCGCTTATATTCTGCATCCTGCATCTCTTAATCCAAATAAATATCATAGTGATTTGTCATATAGCATTCAAATAGATGTGCTGTAAATTAAAACAAAATCTATTAGTGAGAGTACCTTAATATATGGACATTAAACAATAAAACAAAGCATGTTGGTTATTCTTAAAAGATCCGATGACGTTTCAGTGGTTAGTGGTGCAATGATGTATGGTCAATACATTGTTCCATGAGTTTGTAACTTAGAGTAACTTTAGGGATCAAGATTAATGAAAAAGTTGACATAAACACCATAAAACACGTTTTTCTCTTTTGGGTTTCATCATTTTTCTAGCTCAGATAGGAATTTTCACTAGACAAAGCCATATTGTTTAGACTGCAATAATGACTAAAAATGGTATAAAGAGAATATTTCAAGTTTCATGTCTCATGTTTGTTTCCTGTAGTTGCGTACCTGTTTGTAAATCCTTCTTGTATCTTTAAACACGTAAACAAAGAAAATGTGTGTAGAAGAAGAAACGAGCCATTGTTCTCAGCGTGCTGCCCGTGTACTGTACGTGTGTGTGTGTTTATACGTGTGTGTCTTTCTACATGTCTGTGATGTGCGATCATGTTGTTGGTCCATATTGTCCTGGTTTATACTGTGTAAGTGTGTCTTTGAACTCTTTCTGTGCCATGTCTGAAAAGAATAATACTTAACACATTCCTTACAGGTGTCGAGCATGCAAACGTGTGGTAGAGAATACAGAAAGAAAAGATAAAAATACACACCTTCCTGTTTCTGTGGGAGTCTCCAGGCAACAGAACCTGTTATTGTATCCAGAGGGGCTGGCAGTGAGACTGGGGGGGGGGGGGGGGGGGGGGGGGGGGGGGGGGGTTGATCAGCTGTCACAGAGGACATGATCACCTGGATTCTTTGTTTTTCTTCCTGCACAAAGGAAAATGGGACAAACTAGCTACGTCCTATTTCCAAAATGGAGTTTAGTATGAAAAGTAAAGAAATAAATGTTAAGGCAGAAGTCCCAGTCAGTTCAGCATGTTGTTGCTCAAAGAGTCCTTTGGTTTCTTGCTTGAAGGACTCCCAAAATAAATACTATGAAGCATGCATGTTAGCATAGAGGAGCACAGCTTTAACAACAGAAATGTATGAAAAATGCTAAAGTTTCACAGGCCGTGACGGGCTTTTCACAGCATGTGTAAGTGGATAAAATTAGACCTTCAGAGTTATTCTCAGCTGTTCTCCGGGGGTGGACGGCTGCACTGCAAATACTCTGAATTTGCCAGAATAGCCATGCCTGCTGTCCTCTTTGTCAGCTCACAGCTGGGGACGTCTTCACACAGCAAAGCCTTTGTCT
>NW_022060189.1:0-44015 GCF_007364275.1 Archocentrus centrarchus
AGGAATGTCAGAGGAGGTATAAGGTACCACCTTCTGTCAATGCATGTCAAGATCTTATCAGTAATAGATAAAGATCTATAGCATAGATAAGATAAGCAATTTTCATATAGATGACGTCATATTTTTAATTGAATGTAGATTATAAAATTGATAATATTATGTAAGGGGTATATGGAAATGAATGTCAGGGTTGGTGCTTATGTGTCACTATAGGGGAGGTGGGTGAAAGTATACATAAATATATATATATATTTATATATATATATATATATATTTATATATTTATTTTAATTGGGTATTTTCTTTTTATTTTGTAAACATAAATAAATAAAAAGGCACAGGACTTGTCATTTCATTTGTGTGAGACATTACAGCATGTATAGTTTGTTTTTTTTCTTTTCATTTTTCATTCAGCTATGACTGAAACATTTTGCTGTGGACCACATTGGAAATCTTTACTTAATTTTATTTGTATATGTTTAATTCCGTCTAAAAAAATGAATGAAATCAAGATTCGTTTTACCCGGTTTTCGCAAAGACAGCACCAGGACACCGTTAGTGAGCCTACTGAGACCTCTGTGTGCCACCGTGAATGTGATCAGAATTAGGTCAGACAGAAAGGTCGGCAAGCCTGAACTTTCGCCCCTCCTCCCTTCCTCTCTGCCCCCGCCTCTCTCTCTCTCTCCTGCTCCTCCTCCTGCTCCTCCTCCTGCTCCTCCCCCTGCTCCTCCTCGTGCTCCTCCTCCTCCTCAGTTAGGGTTTGTGTTTAATTCTTCTGAGGAAAAAGAAAAATTAAAAATGAAATTGTAAATTAAAAAATATAATTGAAAATAAAAGCAAATAAATAAATAAAAGAAGAAAAGCAAATGAAAATATATAAGCAAGAAAAAATAAAAGTAAATGACAAAAACTAAAAAGTAAATGAAAACTAAAAAATGAAAGCAAATAAAATTGAAATTAAAAAATAAAATTTGAAAATTAAAAAATAAAATTGAAAATTAAAAAATAAAATTGAAAATTAAAAAATAAAATTGTAAATTAAAAATAAAATGTAAAAACTAAAATGTAAAAATACAATTGAAAAAATAAAGTAAATGAAAAAATGAAAGCAAATGAAATTGTAAATTAAAAAAAATAAAATTGTAAATTGTAAATTAAAATTTAAAAAGTAAACTAAAATTAAATTTTTAAAAAGTAAAATAAAAGTAAATTAGTGAAATCATCTGTTTTTTTTTTTAAAAGTTTCTGTTTTCTAGTTCCACTGACCTGTAACAGAAAATAGACACTAAAAACCTACCCCTCCCTCCTCCCTCCTCCTCCTATGTTGAGCCGCTTTGAGATGTCGAGCCGCTTTGAGATGTTATCCACCTCTCTGTATTACAGTGTATTACAGTGTATTACGGTATTGAAAAAGAAAAACCAATACTTTAGACTTCAGTGGGGCCCCACCTATGCCCCCCTATTCAGGGCCTCTCTTTTGACGGTAACACCTCTGTTTGCTTTAGGTAAGATACAGAAAAATAACGGTCACCGAACCTCTTTAGCTTGTTGTACGCATCTGTTTCTGTAAGATAAGAACCCCCACACCTCTTTCTTCCGATCGATCAATTTCATAATTGGTTTGGACTGAACAGTGAGCACATCAGAGCCTGTCTTGTTTATGAAAAAAACAACTGAATCTACTAAATGTTGACACCTTTTTTTTGAGGTAAGTTACGTTTTATTTCCACTTTTTATTTGTATGCTTAGTTTCAGCTTCATAACTTTAAAAAATATATAGGTTATTATAGATCACAGGCCCGCCTTAGAAAGAAGTATGATAAAATCTAACTGTCAAACACACAAACCTATAAAGAGCCTCAGTGTAAATATGCTGTTAGTTTGTTCCTCTAATTGTAACTGTCACTAGGATTTTTGATAAAGACATGGATTATTCAGGTACATCAAATTCTGTTTTTAGGTTTTAGATCATTTTAAAAACTACTTTTCTAAATTGTTTTTTACTTTTAGATGACACGTTCATTGCCTCTATTTCAGACACAGATGACGGTAAGTTTTTTTTTTTTTTCTCTTTTTTCACCACGTCTTTTTTGATGAATAATGAGGTCATATAACGTTTTTTTTTCTTTTCAGATGTTGAATTGATTGAGGAGTCAGATGTTGGTATGGCTTTTTTTTTGTTATATATATTTTTTCAGACAAAAAAACAAAACGACTTAAAAATAACACACTTTTTAAAAAACATTTCAGACATATCTGACTTAGACCGCTATCTTCACGATCAGAGAGCTTTCTCCTCTCCGAAAAGAACTCGCCTCGGTTCAGCTTCTAAAGGCTGTAAACTCACAGACAGCCAAAGACAGATTCTCCGTGGTGCTACCTCAATAGGAAAACATCTCACAGTTGACAGAGGTGACAAAACCCTAATCCATTTACCCCACATAAGTATTAAAGATAGGTGAGAATGTTAACTATGTTTTGTTTTATTATTTTTTAAAAATCTATCTTTCAGGAGGCAAAAGTGTGACTGGAGCTCGCATACCAATACGCAGAAGGAGGCGGAGAAATGAGAGGAGGTCCAGACGCAAATACACCCAAGTTCTTCGTAAAATATTTACACTCTTGTTAGAGTTATTAAACTTATTAAATCACTTATGTCTGAAAAAGTGACCTAAACTTTTTGTTTTGTTTTTGTTTTTTGTTTTGTTTTGGACTGTGTTTTGATTTAACAACATTAAAATGTCTAATAATGATTATTTTAGAGATTTAAATGCAGCTTTAGCCTTGTTAGGGGGTGAAAATAGAGAGAACACTAGTCAATCCAATCCTGTTATTGATTCTGTGAACTCTTTAAGCTCTTCACATGTTGATAATACATCTGATAACAGTACTGATCCCCCTCAAAATCACAATGCATTTGATGTTTTTGACGCTATCGATAATGCTTTAGCTCAATTACAGTCTAATCAACCGCCTATACCATCTGAATTATTAGATGAGATAAACCTGTTAAATCAGAGACCCTGTGAAAATCCCTGTTCGGTTCAAACAAATTGTTCTACAGTACATTTTGCTGTACCTACTGTTCCAGCACCTGCTGCTGTACCTGCTGCTGTACCTGCTTCAATTGCATCACCAGCATCCCCAACATCACCAGCATCACCAGCACCCCCAACATCACCAGCATCCCCAACATCACCAGCATCCCCAACATCACCAGCATCAGCTACTGTAGGTACTTTTCCAACTGTGCCAAGCATCCAGCAGGGGGGTGGTGAAGAGATTCCTATTTCTGAGACTCAGGGACCTCCCTTTGATATTGTTTCACGTAGTAAATTCAATAACCTTGAAATTAGACAGATTTTAAATTTCCCGATGCCTGAAAATGTTCCTGACTATGGACGATATTACCAGGCTGTATTAACATCCGCACGTGAGATTATAAGTAGGCTTCTGGCTCAGATTCAGCATGGCGATTTAGTGCAATTAGAACTACAGGGCAGAGATCTACAACATAATGTCTCTTCAGTTATCAGAGTTCATGACAGTTATGATGATATCAATTTATCTGAATTTGAAAGCCTCTTACTAAGAGCTGTACAGTCAAACTGGAGTGTTTTTACTGACTCGTCATTAACGTTAACGGCTCAAATTGTTAGGCCTCCTAGCGGTAGTGGTAAGAGACTTTTGAAAAAAATCCTCAACAATGAAATAATACGTAAAAAAAGACGTTTTTTATATGTTCTCGGGAATAACAATCACCTGTGTTTTGCAATCAATTTAGCTCATCTTTTGAACCCTGAATTAAATGATTCCCAGACTGAGGACTTAGGTAAACAAATCCAGGCAAGTGCCGGTATATCTGAAGACCGACCTGTCAGCTTTAATGATGTTTATAAATTTGAATTAGCTCTGGATTGTAAGATCGTTGTCTTTTACAGAACCGAATGGGATCGTGATTTAAAGAAATTTGATACACAATCTCCCAAAAGGGAAAAAGTTTTATTTCTTTTTCTGTTTCAAAATCATTATTATGCAATTAAAAATCTAAAAGCTTTTCTGGGCACCAAGCATGCATGTCAATACTGTTACACAGGGTTTAATAACCCTGTATCCCATCATTGTGGAGGCTACTGTGCAGTGTGTCTGGATCCTGAATGTAAACAGGGTTTTTTTTATTATTCAGAAATCTGTTCTGATTGTAATAGAGTCTGCAGGTCTAAAGAATGTTACATCCGTCATAAAAAACCAAAACAGATAGGTGACAGATTTGTTAGCAACTGCCAAATTTATAAAAAATGTCAACAATGCGGTTATGTTTTCTATGTAACTAAAAAAGGTACCCAGCATAAATGTAATGATGTCAAATGTGTAATCTGTGGTATGGAGATCTCTGGGGTTGATACTCATCAGTGTTACATTAAGAAATTGGAAAAAGAAACAAAAGACAGTAAGAAAATAGTTTACTATGATTTTGAGACATTTGTAGACCAGACTGGTGAACACAAACCATTTCTTGTATGTACAGAAACAAATCAGGGTCACAAGTGGTTTGCTAAAGGTTGCAATTGTGTTGAAGCTTTCTTACTCCATTTTAGAAGACCTTATTTCAAGGATAGTGTTCTCATTGCTCATAATTCTAAAGGGTTCGATGGCTATTTAATATTATCTGTAATGGCTCGACAGGGTCTTAAACCAAACATAATAATGCAAGGATCTAAAGTTATCAGTTTCATAGACCCTGACTTTAACCAAAAATATATTGATTCTTCCTGTTTCCTCCCAATGCCTTTATCAGCAATACCAAAAGCCTTAGGTTTTCACGACAAAGTTAAGGGCTATTTTCCCCATTCATTTAGTTGTAAGAATAATCTGTCATACATAGGACCTTATCCAGCACCATCAGCTTATGGTCTAGAACGTATGACAACAGAGGGTCAGAGAAACTTTTATAAGTGGTACAACACTAAAAGAGGTAAAGTTTTTGATTTTATGAGAGAGGCATTATTGTACTGTGAAAATGATGTAGACATATTAGCTCAAGGTTGTACCATTTTTAGAAAGGGCTTCATGGAAGTAGCAGGAATTGATCCTTTTGCTTGCACTACCATTGCATCAGCCTGTATGAAATCTTTTCAGACAAATTTTATGACCCCAAACACTTTAGCATTAACTGTCCCTGAACTATACAGAAGGCAGGTAAAATCTTTTTCTTCAGCATCGATCCAGTGGTTAGAATACGAATCTTATACACGAGGGTCTTTCATACAACATGCCCTTAATAAAGGCGAAAGACAAGTTGAAAATTTTTATGTTGATGGCTTTTTAGATTCAGAGGTCAGACATGTGTTTGAGTTTCTTGGCTGTTTCTGGCACGGCTGTGCCATGTGTTACCCAAATCAACATGAAAAACACCCTTTTCTGGGGAAATCTTTCGGAGATGTTTATGTTGCCACACTTACCAAATTACAACGATTAAGAAACAATGGGTTTGTAATACATGTTATGTGGGAACATACTTGGAATAGTCTTAAACAGTATGACCCAGATGTTAAGGCATTCTTAAATGCTTTCAACCCTCCAGAACCTCTACACCCCCGTGACGCTTTGTTCGGAGGCCGAACGTGTGCTGCACGTTTGAGATATACAGCCCAGGAAAATGAGAAGGTCCACTACGTGGACTTTACCTCTCTGTATCCTTATGTTAATTCCACTAAGCATTACCCTCTAGGGCATCCTAAAATTATATTCAGGGACTTTCAAAACCCTAAAAACTATTTTGGACTTATAAGAGCCATAGTGCAACCCCCACGAGGGCTGCTTTTTCCTGTATTACCTTTCCGAACCAGGTCAGGGAAGTTGATATTCACACTCTGTAAAACTTGTGCTGAGCAAAACAACCAAGATTCAGCCTGTAACCACAGCAATGAGGCCCGGGCTCTGACAGGTGTCTGGACTACTCCTGAATTCAATACTGCTCTTGATAAGGGGTATCAAATAATTAAAATCACAGAAGTTTGGCATTTTGAAAGAAAAAGTAATACATTATTTAGTGATTATGTGAAAACTTTTTTAAAGGATAAACAGGAGGCTTCAGGGTACCCTGATGATGCTGTCGATGAAGACAGTAAACAGAGTTACATTGCAGATTATTTAATCAACCAGGGGATTGCCTTAGACCCGGAAAAAATAAATTTTAATCAAGCTAAAAGACAGGTTGCTAAACTATGTCTAAATAGCCTTTGGGGAAAGTTTGGACAGAGAAACAATCTAACCCAAAACACTCTGGTCAGTGAGCCTGAACAATTTTTCAATTATATGTTTTCACCTAAATATAAAGTAAAATATTTCTCTTTTGTCAGTGATCAATTAGCCCTTGTTCAGTGGGTTCATCCTGATATCTCCATACCAAACCGCACAGACAACATCTTTGTTGCTGTTTTCACCACAGCTTACGGGCGCCTAGAGCTGTACAAGTATTTAGATAAACTACAGGAAAAAGTTCTATATTACGACACAGACAGTTTAATATATATTAATAGAGATGGGGATTGTCCTCTGCCTTTAGGCAAATATCTAGGGGAGTTAACAAGTGAATTAGATCCTGATGATTTTATTATCGATTTTGTCTCTTCAGGTGCTAAAAGTTATGGTTATAAAACCAAAAATTTAAAAGTTGTTTTAAAAGCTAAAGGAATAACACAGACACATGATTGTTGTGAAAAAGTGAATTTCGAGAGTATAAAATCTCTTGTTGAAGGGTACATTGATAAATCACAGGTGGATTCTGTAATAGAAGTACCACAGCACAATATAGTCCGTGATAAATCTGAGTTTTCACTCAGAAATTCCAGGTTTATTAAAAAATTCAGGGTTGTTTTTGACAAGCGAAGGTTGCTATCAGACGGACAGACACAACCATTTGGATACTGAGATAAAAGATGTTTAATACTGTGGATTTCGATCATCGGCTTCAAGTGCCTTTTTCATGTCTGGTCTCCGGCCCAAGTGGATCTGGGAAAACTTTTTTTGTAAAATCATTGTTGGATAATGCAATGTGTGTATTGAATAAGCCAATTGAAAATATTGTGTGGATATATACATCTTTTCAGCCTTTGTATGATGAACTGTGCAAGAACAATAAAAATATAAAATTTATTGAAGGCTTGCCTGATTCATTTGACGATGAGAATCTCTTTCCACATGGCCTGAACCATCTAATTGTCCTGGATGATGTCATCTTTCAAGCTTCTAACCATCCCGAAGTCGTACGGCTTTTTACACAATACAGGCACCATAAAAATATGAGTGTTGTTTTGCTTACCCAGAATGTGTTTTTGCAAGGTAAACACTCCAGAACAATTAGTTTAAACAGTAATTATTTTGTGTTATTTAAAAACCCCCGTGATAAATTACAGATGAATATATTGGCCCAACAAATTTATCCTGGAAGGAAACAGTTTTTCATGGAAAGCTTTGAAGAGGCAACCAAATCCCCTCACGGATATTTATTAGTTGATTTAACACCGACATGCCCAGATCATCTGAGATTGAGGTCCAGTATACTCCCTCATGAAATACAGTGCGTTTATATACCCAAGAGGAAATAATATGTCGAATCGTGTGAAAAGAAACCTCCCAATGCTGAAAACTTTGGTCAAATGTACACCCTCACAGCGTAAAGTACTATTAGGTACTTGCTCAGATGATGCTATACATGCATTAGGGGAACTGTGTATTAATCTTCTGAAAGGTAATATACCCGTAACTGCATGTCAAATTAAAAAGCTTAAAGTACACAAGAAAAACATCAGACTTCTAGCTACCAAACGTACAGGAATCAAAAAGAAGAGACTGATACTGACTCAAAAAGGAGGTTTCATCCTACCTTTACTTAGTACTCTGTTACCTATCGTTTCAAGCTTAGTTACAGGGGCTATTAGGGGGTGAATTATTTTATTGTGAAGATGCAAAAAATGTACTTAATGACACAAGATCAGCTTAAACATCTGCATGATCAAGGATCTCATTCAGGACCAAAAAATATTCTCCAGAAAGCGCAAGATGATCTGGAACGTGAGATGCAAGAGTTACTGCATAAAATTGAACTGTTACCGGATGAAAAAATTAAAAGGTTTAATTTACTTTTGCACCGTTTTCTCAATTTGCAAAAACAATCAAATACTGAAACCAAGAAAATAACTCTGACCCTGCCTGAAGAGCCCAAGAGAGAAGACATGTCTGTGACAAGTCCTCAGACTGAGGACAACACTGTGCTTACAGACGTATTAAGCAATATAAATCCAAGATTTAAGAGAAACACTGAATATATTATGCGTAAACTTGCGGACTCTAAAAGCAAGAGTGGCTGGAATACTCATGGGGAATTAATACATAACAACATACCAGTTCGTGGAAGTCACATGCTTGATTTAATGAAATTTATATCAAACCCAAGGTCCGTTAAGCATTCTCAGAGACCTCTAGGATGGCAGGAGCTTTTGAATGTATTAACAGAATTAAAAATACCTTTAACCACAGTGGGTAACACCCAAGTTAGGATGGAGATTTCAGATATGAGACAATCTGATTCTACAACCACTCCTGATCTCAGGACATCACAAATGTCATCTGAAGACCCTCCAAATAAAAGAAAGAGGATTAGGAAGAGGATATTCCAGATGTCACCAAACTGGGTGACTTTCCCATGAGACAGAGATGACTTCACTTTTTTTTTTTGTGTGTGTGTGTGTGTGTGTGTGATCATAGTAATTCAGTAAAGTCTCAATAAAGATTTTTGCTATTTTAAACTTGTGTTTTGGCTCATTTTATGAAAACAAATTCACACACATAAATCTTAAATTTCAGACATGAATACTTTATTAACTTTTTTTTTTTTTGTTAATCACAACAATATTTATTAAATGTCTTCAGAGAGCATGATGAATGATTAAAGGATCCTGAACGACATTTTCTTATACAATTATTATATCTTTTAACAAAATTATCAACCATGACATCATTTTTTTCAGAATTTTTATGATATAAAGACAATACATTTTGATATGATAACCCCCTTGATCTGTTGGTTAGATAAAAAACACAATGCTGGCCACATACAGTGGAGTTAACATTCTGAAGCTGCTTCTCGTGAAATGATATTCTTTTTGCACGTGTCTGGAGAAACTGTAAAATGCTTTTAGGGTAAAATGGATAATCGGGTCGAAGTCCAAATGAATCAAAAAATGTACCACATCCATCTTCATCCAAGCTTAATCCAAGCCAGTGAGTTCCTGGTAGGTTCCTCGGGTCGGTGTTCACTACAAAATATGCTGGTAACTTAAAAGTCTTATTTAGGGAAACCAGTTCATCAGATGCCCAAACTCCGCAGAATTTATTCCCAATTAGAGTATGAAGGATACTCTCCAGCTGATGATTATTCATTATTCAGTAATAATCAACTAAGACTTGACGTTTAGCATTAATTTCTAATATGCTGTCATAACATGCATAAACAATCAAAGTTGTTGTATGGTTTAAGGGGGTCCTGAAACGCATTTCAAGTCTTAAGCTCCCAGAGCTCACAGCCGAGAGGGCTCCTGTATCCTCGGTGGGACTGAGATTAAAGACAAATAATGTATAGCCATTTGAATAGTCATCTCTCTCTATACTTAAAGAGATGTCTTTTAGATTTCGCCCTGTCTCGGTGTACATGCTGTAATACTCTCTAGCGAACCTCCCGTTAACAAAGTCCGGTTGAAAGGCCTTAGCTGGAATTTGTTTCCCCTCCAAACAAAGAGCTAAGTACTCAAGATCATGATGGTAAAAATTGAATGGAGACAGGTCATATCTTCCTGTGAAAGCTTCGTGATCTACTAAACCCAAAACCACATATTTTGGTAAGGTTCCTAGAAATAAATTCTCCTGGTTACATATCCTTGAGTTTTCAGGAATTGAATAAGTCTTGACGTTTATGCGTGATAGGGGGTACAAGGCATTTGCTTTTAACAAAGCAGATGAATGCCCAATTCTAACAGCTGGTGAGACTGTCACCTTTTTAACAAATAGAGAGGCTCCTGTCACACTCAGCTTGAAATTGGAGTCTCTTGGTGCCATCAGACAGAATGAGTCACTGGCTCTTGTGAGTTTGATTCTTAGGTCAACAGAATTTAATAGCAACCTCTCACAAAAAAATATGTCCGCATGTAAAGGACCTATCACTTCAAATTCTCGGGATCTTTCACAGTACCTGGCCCTCTTTACGAAACCCTTATTAGGTCCATTATCAAGTATAGTGGAATCTATTGATCCAGCGGTATCTTTTACAAACAAGCCCGCACTGAACTGAGTCTTGAGCGTGTGATCAGAGTAATTCAGTAAAGTCTCAATAATTGCCCGGTAAGAATGGGTTGAACTGGCTTGTGAAATTAGCCTATCACCTAGGGTAACATCGCACTGACTGAAAATTGTATTGAGTGGATAGTTGATTGTAGCCACACGTGCATCAGCGGCCAAGTCTGTTCCATCAGCATTGGTTACTTTCAGCCTTAGGTACAGGAGAGTGTCATTGAGGTCTAAATAATTTGAACTATTACCAGGCACAAAAAATTCCAAAGGTCCCCTATCAGACACAGCTGAAATGGGCCTGACTTCCGTGTAAGTCTTCTCATCTATCGAAAGTTGTGTTAAAGGAGATGTGAAAAGATCCAGCTCACTGAGTGTACATTCCCCTGATTTCTCATGTAACAGAGCCATTCTAAAATATATCTTTCACACGTTTAGTTGACTTCTTGTTGGTCCGCTTCCTAGTTACAAATGATTTTGTTTTTTGTGTCTTCTGGCGTTTTGTTTTTTTTTATAGCCAGACAGTCGCTCACCAGGGGGGCGTTTTAGGGGCTGCCTAGATAAAAAAGATATCCCTGAACCATCCTGACTTTCTGTGTCCGGTCTGGTAAAATGATTTGCAGCTTTCGTGATCACATCAGACGCTATGCTCTTAACAGCCGTCTTAAGATGAGGCTGGACGACATTGAATCCTCTTCTTAAAAATGGGGTTACAAATCTGAACAATTTAGAAAACATGGACGCAAAACCTTTACCATCCATCACAGGTGCTCCGGAAAAACCTGGCAATCCATGACCTGCTTGTGCCTGATAGTATGGTATAAATCTGTTATTATCGGTGATCATTTTGGAGGAAAAAAAACACTAAAACTTTTTTGCAGGTCTGAAATGGAGTTTTACAATTGTTTTTCCGTATGTAAAGTTCACAGGCTCGTTCTGATCCGTTTTAATTTCAATTTGGATATTTTCCAAATGTTTTTTAGCCAGAGGTAGGTAATCTGGTTTGTTAAAAACCTGAGTAACAATTTCACCGTATTCTCCTTGTATTTTAACGGTTCTCAGTAAGGGAGCATAGGAATCACCGACCAGCTGAAGACTGACAACGTCGGAATAACAGTATAGATGGTAATTACCAGCATTTAAATCAGGGGGATAAGGAACTATGCTGTCACACTTAAACCAATTCCCAGAGGGCAGGCCTAGCATATAAGCCAGAGGTGCAAAGGTTCGGATTTGAAACAGACTATTGCCAGCTAATTCAATTTTTTTTTCTATTGGATTAAATCTTATCTGTACCAGAGGATCAATTTTACGTAGAGTAAAATCCAATTCAGCACAGAGTGAGTGAGGTCTGAGTAGAACCCTCCTCTAAAATGTATTTTATGGACTGGAGGTAGTTTTTGAGCCGGTGTTGATTTTTTTCTCCATTCAAAATAAGCCAACTCCGTAGGAAGATTGTGCCATGTTCTCGGATAAGATATTTCCGTTAAAGCTACCTGCCAGTCTTCTTGTAGATCAAGGTGTTTGGCTAAATCGACTCTGAAACTTGAACTGGTGTTATTTTTGAAAACATTCATACTAGAATTTGATGGCAAAGTTACATAGAACCCCTCACTTTGGTGTGCCATCTTTTTTTTTTTTTTAGCGGAGCCCCCTCTTCGTGCTTTACTTCTTAGGTTCACGTTGATAATGTCTTTTTCCTTAATCCAACTGTTAAATTTACACGGCCAGTTTCTCCATTTAACTAACACGAATCTCTCACGACCCTGTTTACGTTTAGCTAATATCTTCTCCACATGATATAGCTTGTCTTTGCACACTTTAACTTTCTGAAGTTCATGTTCATAAAACGATCCTAATATTTCCTCATCATCATAATCTTTAATTTTATAGATTGGTGGTGTAGACGGGATACATTTGCTCACAGAAAAGATCTCACTGGTCCAGCCTTGCTCATATTTTTTATCAAACACCCCTCTCAACTTAGATAACCTTACCAAGTCACCCTCTTTAAGCTTCATCTTTACTTTCTTGGTATATGGAAAAGTTCCGTATAAATTTTGAAATACCTGGGGTGTATTTGCAAAATTTACTTGATTAGGTGTCATTTTAATGGATCTGTGATAAGTATTATTATAGCTGTTCAGTAAATCAGGCAATATCTCAATATACCTGAATGTATTTTGAGCTGTAAAATATCTAAACATTCGGGATTTAAGTGTTCTATTGAAACGTTCAACTACAGATGCCTTCAGATTACTAGCTGAAGAAAAATGATTAATAGAATTCTTCTTCATTAATTTCTGGAAACTTTTATTGAAAAACTCACTTCCTTTATCAGTTTGTAACTTTTCAGGCACTCCACTTTGTCTCAAAACTGCAGCAAAGGCACGCGTGACGTCAGCAGCTGACTTAGACCTCAAGGCGGTTGCAAACGCCCTCTTTGAAAAAACATCGATCACAGTAAGCATGTACTTGTACTTATTATTAAACTTTGATAAGGCCTGCATGTCACAGAGATCAGCTTGGAACTGATTCATAGGGCGGGGGACAAAAACCCTATTTCGGAGAAAGTTAATTCGTACTGGTTTATGGAGCGTATATGCATCCTGCCCTGATAAGAACTCTTTCACCTTGTTAAGTGTGGTTGTTGATTTCGTTTGTGCAGCTCTATAAAGTTTCTCAACCCCTCCTAAGCTCCCAGGATGAGCTGGGTCATAATATATCTTTTTCAGTGTATCAGTCTCAGCCATCTGTGATCCTTAATGTGTTTTACATATATGAAAACATTTTAAATGTGATAGTGTAATTTATTTAATGAAACAAACACACAAAATAGTTAAAAGATTCCATAACTTTTATTTTCAAGCAAACTTCAAACCATAAAACATTTTTTCAAACAAAAATAAAACTTTATTCAAACCATAAAACATTTTTCTTAAATTTTTCTAAACTTCACACAATAAAACATTTTTCTAAACTTCACACAATAAAACATTTTTTCAAACAAAAAATAAAACCTTATTCAAACCATAAAACATTTTTCTAAACTTCACACAATAAAACATTTTTCTAAAACTTCACACAAAAAAAAACATTTTTCAAACAAAAATAAAACCTTATTCAAACCCTAAAACATTTTTCTAAACTTCACACAATAAAACATTTTTCTAAACTTCACACAATAAAACATTATTCAAGTAAAGTCAAAACATTTATTATTTTAAGTAGACGGCATGAGTGATAAGTCAGATTCAACCCACAAAAGATAATTTTCATTTAAGATTCGGTCTACAAATGTTCGTTTCACATCAACAACGGTATCTTCAAATTCTGAAAGAGCCTGGAAAATGTCTTTGGCTTCTCGAAGCTCGTACAAATACGCTTCGGCAGCCCCCATTAGGCGAACACGGTCGGGTGTAAATCCTTCCAAACGGAGGATTTTCAATAGAGTGTCGATGAAATGACCGTTCCAAAATCTTTTTGTTAACTCCTCAAAATACCTGAAAAAATAATGTCGTTCAGGAGGATAAAGACAGGAGTGTCTCCTCTGAGAAGGGTGAAACACCTTGCATCCCTCGCATATCTCATGCATGTGCTTTTGTATGACCAGATTCAGAACAGTCTTTAATGTGAGTTTCAGTAAGTCGAGAACCGGCGCTGGTAACCGCCCAGCGGTCTCTGTGACCTGCAAATCGCCCGAGAGAGCCTCGTCTCCAAGGCTTTGCCAGAGATGGTCATCCGACCGATCGTTCCAACCGGGCGGAGACCAATCCACGGCTAATTCAGACTCAGTTTCAGGGTCTGCAGGCCGCAGGATGGTTGAGGCGTTCGGAGACCGGTTCTGTGTGTTGTCGTGACTGTCCATGGTTGTGTTTTACAGAAAAATGAGTCAGCGAGGGTGCTTTTAAAGGGTGGGAGGGAGAAAGAGGGAGGGGATTTCGAAGCTGGTAGGAGGGGCTCTGTTTTTACAGAATTATAGTTTTTTCTTAATAAAAACAGCATTTTGTTGTTGTCTTTGTGAAATATTAAATAGTTGATCAATTTTTGAGGTTTTCAAGTCCATAATCTTCATCCACTCTAACAGAGGAATACACAGTACATTGTGAATCATGTCAGACTGCGAACTGTAAATGTCTAATAAAAACAGATCATCATTTTGTTCTGTAATCTGTCTACAAGCCTTAAAATACCATCTACCGAATGCTGATTTTCTGGTCTCCCAGAAGCTAAAGGTCACAGTACCGGTGAGAGATGGCCGTGTGCTCTGATGTTCTCCTCTTTCGTCGATCACCAAAGGACGGTCATCATCATCGTCCTTTTCTTGTTTAATCTCGCCGAAATCTGTCTGGGTGGCCTGGTCTTTTGCAGGTGGCTCTGGTTCTTCACGTCGGCTGTGAGTCTCCTTACAGGGAAACATGGTCATGCTGCGACGAATTTCCGGGTGGACGATTAAACTTAAAACAGCCCAGTCGGTTGCGGTGACGGTGACTGTGGTCGTGCCTGGTCCATAGGTTTCCCCAGCCTTAAGTTGATAAATCAAGAGCTCGTTGGTCAGGCTTTTAAAACTGAAGCCCCACGTCCCCCCGTTTGGTAGGCTCCAATGATCGTCGAATTTTTCATCCGCTGGAAACTGAACACGGTAGACACACAGGCTTCTTTTTGCAGGCGGTTCGCCATAAGCTCGGTAATTTGAAACAGGCGTTTCACTGATAATTTTCAGTTTGCGCGCTGTTGATGCCATGGTTACAGATGATGTTGCTTAGAGGAGCTGAAAAAATTTCAGATTTTCAAAGAGGTATTTTCATGCAAAAGGCTGCTCATTTATACTTGTTATGAAGTTATGTAAGACCTTTTTTTTTTTTTTAGGGGGTGGTAGTAAAAAAGAGGTGTGGGGGTTCTTATCTTACAAAAACAGATGTGTCCAGCAAGCTAAAGAGGTTCGGTGACCGTTATTTTTCTGTATCTTACCTAAAGCAAACAGAGGTGTTACCGTCAAAAGAGAGGCCCTGAATAGGGGGCATAGGTGGGGCCCCACTGAAGTCTAAAGTATTGGTTTTTCTTTTTTCAATACCGTAATACACTGTAATACACTGTAATACAGAGAGGTGGATAACATCTCAAAGAGGCTCAACATAGGAGGGAGGAGGGAGGGGTAGGTTTTTAGTGTCTATTTTCTGTTACAGGTCAGTGGAACTAGAAAACAGAAACTTTTAAAAAAAAAAACAGATGATTTCACTAATTTACTTTTATTTTACTTTTTAAAAATTTAATTTTTAGTTTACTTTTTAAATTTTAATTTACAATTTACAATTTTATTTTTTTTAATTTACAATTTCATTTGCTTTCATTTTTTTCATTTACTTTTATTTTTTTCAATTGTATTTTTTACATTTTAGTTTTTACATTTTATTTTTAATTTACAATTTTATTTTTTAATTTTCAATTTTATTTTTTAATTTTCAATTTTATTTTTTAATTTTCAATTTTATTTTTTAATTTTCAATTTTATTTGCTTTCATTTTTTTAGTTTTCATTTACTTTTTAGTTTTTGTCATTTACTTTTATTTTTTCTTGCTTATATATTTTCATTTGCTTTTCTTCTTTTTATTTATTTTATTTGCTTTTATTTTCAATTATATTTTTTAATTTACAATTTCATTTTTAATTTTTCTTTTTCCTCAGAAGAATTAAACACAAAACCCTAACTGAGGAGGAGGAGGAGCACGAGGAGGAGCAGGGGGGAGGAGCAGGAGGAGGAGCAGGAGGAGGAGCAGGAGAGAGAGAGAGAGAGGCGGGGGCAGAGAGGAAGGGAGGAGGGGCGAAAGTTCAGGCTTGCCGACCTTTCTGTCTGACCTAATTCTGATCACATTCACGGTGGCACACAGAGGTCTCAGTAGGCTCACTAACGGTGTCCTGGTGCTGTCTTTGCGAAAACCGGGTAAAACGAATCTTGATTTCATTCATTTTTTTAGACGGAATTAAACATATACAAATAAAATTAAGTAAAGATTTCCAATGTGGTCCACAGCAAAATGTTTCAGTCATAGCTGAATGAAAAATGAAAAGAAAAAAAACAAACTATACATGCTGTAATGTCTCACACAAATGAAATGACAAGTCCTGTGCCTTTTTATTTATTTATGTTTACAAAATAAAAAGAAAATACCCAATTAAAATAAATATATAAATATATATATATATATATATATAAATATATATATATATTTATGTATACTTTCACCCACCTCCCCCTATAGTGACACATAAGCACCAACCCTGACATTCATTTCCATATACCCCTTACATAATATTATCAATTTTTATAATCTACATTCAATTAAAAATATGACGTCATCTATATGAAAATTGCTTATCTTATCTATGCTATAGATCTTTATCTATTACTGATAAGATCTTGACATGCATTTGACAGAAGGTGGTACCTTATACCTCCTTCCCCTGGGGTCAGACTGTTGTAGTTGCTGTTCCAGTCTGCGGCCGTAGCGATGTTTTGCCTCTTTCACCGCTCTGCGGACGTTGTATGATGCAACCTTGTAGTCCTCCATGTTCCCAGAGGCGAGGCCGGAGTTGTAGGCAACGGTGCGGGACCTCAGGGCGTCGCGGACAGATTTATCCACCCACGGCTTCTGGTTGGGAAAAGTCCTGATGGTCCTCCTAAGTGAAGTGTCTTCAACAACTTTCCCAATAAATCCCACAACAGTTTCCGTAAACTCACGAGGATAAAACAACAGAAAAGGAAGCTGTCAAAATGTGCTGCCAGCTGTGTGAATTCAAAGAGCCCTGCTCTGAAACTGAATTTTTCACCCACCTAAGAAGCAGGCACTTGAGAGTTAACCAAAAGGTGCAGTGCCCATATGCAGGCTGTAGATTTGAAAGCAGTGTGTATTCAACTTTTAATGCACATAAAAGTAAAGCACATAGAGAAGGCAACTGGAAAATGTTCAAGAAAGAAATAGTTAATGTTGACATATGTAATGAAAACAGTGACAGTGATATTGGAGATGAGCAGATGCCATTTGAACAGACAGGGGATCTAGACAATGTCAGTGAAGAAGCTTGTGACATAGATCGTCATTGTTTAGAAAAGCAGTTAGAGCATAACTTGGCTGCACTTTTTTTAAAGATGCAGACTATCCTCCACATACCTGAGCGCTCTGTACAGGAAGTTATCAAACAGCTTTGTGCTATACAATATCTATCTGCACCACTTCTGCATCATAAAGTGAAGATGATTCTTAAGGACTATAATTCTGAGATAGATGAGTCCATTGTGAAACAGTTGAGCAGTGCTTTTTCAGAGACCAACATATTGACAAAATGCTGTGGCAAAGATGGTTCCTTAGCAAGCACAAAAAAGAGAGCATCATAAGTGTCCAAAGAATTCCCACTGGTAATGCCTATAGAGTATGTGGTTGAAAAAGATAAGAAATCGGTTGTATACAGTGACGTGCGGTGAGGGTCGTGACTGGTGAGGCACTGACGTCATCACATCAGATTTACAAACATATAGCTTATTCACCATTTGATTGGCAACAGTTGTTTTGTTTAACATTAACATAGTCTGAAGCAAACCTTTTAGCTCCGGTGTTGGTCTTCCTTTAATTATTATCTTCTGCTTCGATTGAAAGTCCAGTTTAGAAAATTCTTTCAGTTGAGTTATGTAATCTTCCATGTTGAACATAAGGCCAAGCAACAGGAAAAACTAACTGGCCTTGCTAACTGTTTATGGTAGCTTGCCGCCGAGGAGTCGTAGAGTCCCTGGGATCACCAGCGCCCCCTACCATGAGGCACGAGAACTGCGTGCCTCACCTAGTGTCTCTTCGCAGCAGTTTCATGATCGCTCAACACAAGAATGCATTACACACACATACAGTTGTTAATGAAAAAAGCAAAAAAAAAAAACTGTGCATTATATACACCAGCTAAAATATAGAAATTTAGTTCATACAGTAAAAGTGTTAGAACATTTTAATAGCCACATGCAAAGGGAAAGTAATCCGGTCTCACTGCATAGCATGCCAGCACAGTTAGTAGTCATTGGCAATGACTATACTGAGCCACACCACGGATTGCGCAATCCGTGGTGCGGCTCGCCGGGCTGGTGCCTCACCGTTCGTCTCTTAGTATTTGACCGGCAAATGCGAAAATTCAGCGATTTTGAAAAAACTAATCTAAAAATGGTGTAGTTAAATGGAAAAGAACTTTAAAATACAAATCACTGAATAAATATAACCATTTAATTTATTTTTTAATTTTATATTTCCACGATGACAGGTGAGGCCGTGCCTCACCTGCCTCCCCTGACTGCACGTCACTGGTTGTATATGTTCCCATACAGAAAATGCTACAGAAGTTGCTAAGCAGGACAGATGTGTTAGATAAAGCAATGACTGAAGAAAGACATGTTCCAAATGAATACAAAACTCATGTAGATGGTGTATACTTCAGAGAAAATGCCCCTCTTAATAGTGATGAGTTCACAGTTGCCATTGGGCTGTACATTGATGACTTTGAAGTGGCCAATCCATTAGGAACATCAAAGAAGAAGCACAAGATGTGTGTTGTCTATTGGGTGATTGCCAATATGCCAGCAAAATATAGAGCATCACTTAACTGTATCCAACTTGCCCTTATATGCAACACAACCACTGTAAAAGAATATGGTTATGCTAAAGTGTTGGACCCACTTATTCATGATATAATGTCACTAGAAAAAGATGGTGTCTACATAGAGGCCTTAGGTGCAAGTGTGAAAGGAACTGTTTTGTATGTAGCTGCTGACAACCTAGGGGCTCATGCACTGGCAGGATTCAGTGAGAGCTTCTCTGTTGATAAATTCTGCAGGGTCTGCATGGCAAGCAGGAGTGACATTCAAGAACAAGAGGTGCGCTCTGGTGCCTTTGAGGTCAGAGACAAAGACAGGCATGACATACAAGTGCAGGCTGTTTGGGAAGACCCAGAACTTGGTAGAAAATATGGTGTGAGAAAAGAGTACCCTTTGACTGCAAAACTGGAGTACTTCCATGTAATCAAAGGTTACCCTCCTGACCTCCTGCATGATCTTCTGGAGGGCATAGTCCCAGTTGAGTTGTCTCTGTGCCTTTCAAATCTGATTTTCAAAGGATATTTTAATTTAGAAACACTCAATCAGCTTATTAGGACCTTTGCATACACATTTACTGACAAAACTGACCAGCCACAGCCTATTACAAAAGGCTTCCACACAAAAGGCACAATCGGGGGAAATGCACACGAGAACTGGTGTCTAATTAGACTTCTTCCATTTATTGTTGGTCAGTATGTCCCTCCAGGGGAAAAGGCATGGGAAGTTCTCATGCTTGTGAAAGACATTGTGGAGTTAGTAGTTGCACCCAGGTTTACTGAAGAGACACTCTACTTCTTGGAGTGCAAGTTAGCAGAACATAGAGAACTACTGCAGACTGCATTCCCAGAGTTCAGATTACGACCAAAGCACCACTACATTGAACATTACCCTCAACTTATCAAGGCATTTGGTCCACTTTGTGATGTCTGGACTATGCGCTTTGAGGGCAAACACAAATTCTTCAAAAAGGTTATCCGTGATGCTCAGAACTTCAGGAACGTAGCCCTTACACTTGCCATGAAGCACCAGAAAGCAGTTAGCTATCATTTGGACTCAAGTTCATTTTTCAAACCATCAGTAGAGATGCAGAAGGTCACTACAGTCTCGATATCATCTTTCACTGAGGACATCCAAAGAGTACTCAGTCAGAAAATCCACAAGCCAGCAGCAGTTCTTGTAGCATCATCCGTCTGTCTGGATGGGGTTGCATACAAAGCAGATATGGTAGTCTCTGCTGGATCCTGCTCAGGTCTCCCTGAGTTTAGGCAGATAACACAGATTGTTGCAGTTCATACAGAAATCATGTTTGTGTGCAGAGTCATGAGTGCATGGTACCATGAGCACCTTAGGTCATATGAAGTTTGCTATACTGATTTAACCCCAACCCACTGTGTAGTCTCACTCTCAGAGCTTAATGATGTTTTCCCCCTTTCAGCTTACAAAGTAGGTGGGAAACTAATGGTGACTCTCAAACATTTCATTCTGTGCTGAACATTCTCTCTTCCTCTCAGATGGCGCTGCAACAGAGAATGCATTTGAGAGTTATCATCACTGAAACAGACATTAGGAAGGTGGTACTGACAACAAAGCCCGATACAGTTGACCTTTTGATTGGCGCCCTTAGAGATGTGCTTCAAATACACTGTACCTTCACCTTACAATTTAGAGATCCCACCTTTGACAACGAACTTTGCAATCTAACAGAGATGTCAGAACTGCCTGAACGACCTACTGTTAAAATCATTCCACTGCTTTGTCTTGAGGAAATGCTAATCCCACAGTCAATTCAATTCAATTTATTCAATTCAATTCAATTCAATCTCAAGGAACAAGGATCAGTGTCCGGCTGGAGTGGTTGGAAAAACAGCTTGAAATTCAAGATGGGGAACTACAGAACAAAAATGCGTCAGCTGGGTCACCTTGATGTCACAGTGAATGGTGGTAAACATGGGAAGCACTCTCCTTGTGGAGACCCACCAAACAAGAGGATCAAGAAGCCAAAGAGAGGAGAAGTCAATTACCTCCCAGATTTTCCAGAGGGACAGGATGACTCTAGCCTTGAGGATGCTCGACAGCGCATGGTGGATGAAATGAAGAAGAAAACTCCAAATCGCGTCCTGATCAAGCAGAAGATGGATCTGACATTTGCTGTACTGAGGAATGAGGTTGTGAATGATGAGCCTGCCATTATCCAGATATGTCAACGTTGGCCTGCTCTCTTTACTGAACACCAGGTAGGCCAATATATTTGTCTCATATGCTGTAATCTACGGAACACTTCTGGTGACATTAGATTGAAAAAAATCTTAGTCAGCAATCGTCACTTTTGTGCAGACTGTTTATTATTGCTTTAGCCAACAAATATGGACAAGTTGGGATTGCATTTATTGTACAGGAATGAAGTAGAATTACATAAACTTGTCTGTTGGCTAAAGCAACTTTTGAGTCTTTGCACAGAAATTCTAACATCAATAATTTATGGCCACAAGTTTTTCATTGATTTCTTTTTTTGTTTCTTTTCTTTTTTTTGTGTGTAATCTGATTTCACCAGAAGAGCTCCATAGTCCTCATCAACATTGTATTACAGAGTAGTAGTATAGTCTGGGTTGATGCATTTAAAGATTACATCATATTCAGCTCATTTGAACATGAACATGTTTTGTTTTTCATATTTTAGGTGTGTCTGGAGTTTAGCAGAGTGGTTGGTAAGAGCCTGAGACAGGAGTTCTATGAGGCCCTTGATCATCACAGTCCCAGGCTCATGGAAATCTTTAAGGCAAAGAGGGGTCTCACGGGGCAGGTGTTGGCTGACCTGATGAGACAAACAAAGGTTAGTTTATTTTCAGATCTATATTTATTAAATAATTGGATACTTGATTGAGTTGAGTTTGAAATATCACGTGTATTGTTAAAAAAAAAACTACTAGTAATGTGATCTATGCTGTTTGCAGATGCTTTCTTTATCTTTGAGAAGCATATCTGTAATTGAGTTGAATTGTCTAAAGTAATTTTTCAGTGTAATCACTTACCACCCATTTCATTAATTTACCAGTTTTTGCTAGTTGATATGTAAATAAGGGCTGTAAATAATTGCCTATATGAATAATGTCAAACACTGGGTGTGTGTTAACAGGTGGGTTCCAGTTCATATAGACCCTATTCTAAATGTGTGATCTCATGTCTCCTCCTTCATTCCACCAGGCTTTGGATGTGATGGCGGTCAGATGCCTTGTCCTCAGGGGGCTTCCTGTCATTCTTGGCGATGATCCATCTGCCTTCTTCAAGGCCTGCTTTGTGAGGAACGTTGATTCAGTTTTTACCTTCTCTCATCCCATCTTTCTGTGATTCCACCTGTGTACTTCCTCCCCTCCTCTCTCCCTACTATATATATTATTTTAAGGTTTGCTGATAATGATAGTTACTTTCTTCATGTTAGTATTGTGACTGACTATCCTGAGTGATTTTCTGTATCACTCACTGCCCTGTGCAGTGGGTGGACACTGAACAGGGTAGACATATCAACTGTGCACATAAAAAGCCTGTTTGTAGCACTTTGTTGTCATACTGACGTGATAATCCTGTGTTCTTTTTGTCAGGACACTGATGATGAGGAACGTCTGTACAGTGATGTGCCAGTGGGGATCCTCTGCCATGAACAGGAAAACATGTCTCCACACATGCAGTCCCTTCACCATAATGCATTCCCGGTGGGAATCATCTTGGAGGGAAAGATTGTGATGAATGCTGTGAACCTGCCCCAGGCCATGTACATTGTTTTTGGACTTACCTATGCACTGCATCTCACCTACCCAAAGTACATGAAAAACACTTTTGATTTTGTTCAGCAGGTACTTATGAACATAGGTAAGACAGATCTTAAACCTAAACTTCAAACACTCAAGAATCAACTTGCAATGTAAGATTCAGAATCTGGTCTTCCCAAATGGTCAAATGTGGGGTTTTTTTTTTTTTTAAATAGGTGGAAGTAAATTAAGTATCAATTGGCAGTTCTAGGAAGCACAAAAATAATTTGGATCTACATCATTTGTTAATAACGTTAATTGAAGGGAATGCACAAAAGGCTAGAGAGAATGTTAGGAGAGACGCACACACTTAAAAAAATAACGTAAATGATAAGAGAAAACGTGGGGGGTAGTGTGGAGGTAAGGTATAGGGAGGGGAAGGGAGAGTGTGCCTCTAGTTGTATTTCTTACCTGTTCACTCTGTAACATCTGCAAGGGTGTGTGTGTTGTAGTATTCTAGATGAGACTGTGTTATTTATTTTGTTCTTTTTGGTGTAGGTCAGACGCCGGATCCCGGTAGATTTTAGTTCCTGTTTTGTTGACTCACCCTGATGTGAATGACTCTGTGTTTTGTGTCTTTGTGAATAAATGAAACAAGACGATTGTCGTGTGGCTGCTTGGGTCTGAGGGTGAAAAGGGGGCGCTCTGGGCCCCTAGATGGTTGTAACAACTCACATATGGAGAGTGAAGAGTGCCAAATTACAACAAATATCTCATGAGATACTTATCTCAATTTGAACCAAAACCAAATTAAAACAGACACAGTTTAGCATTGTGAAATATATTGTTACTTTTGTTGGTGAAAAAAGATATGTTCAATTGAGAAGTAATGTTGTGTTTAATCTAGGGCAGCAGGGTGGTGTGGTGGTTAGCACTGCTGCCTTACAGGTAGAATGACATCTACAAGGTCTGGGTTCAATTCCACCTTGGCCAGTGTGTCTGTAGTTACTGGGGTTAGGTTAATTGGTCACTCTAAATTGCCCATAGGTGTGAATGGCTGTCTGTCTCTCTGTGTTAGCCCTCCGACACGGTGTACCCTGCCTCTCGCCCCATGCCACCTGGGATGGGCTCCAGCCCCCTGTGACCCCAAACAGGATAAGTGGAAGAAGAGGATGTATTTGATTTACCCAGCTCTATTGATTTAAAGACATATTTTGATTTGTGAGAACTATAAATGTTAAGTTTGGTCAATTAGGACATACAAGTTAGTTCAACCGATGACGGAGTAGTGCTTACTTAAATAAATGGGTGGTGAATGATTGCTTAAACTAAGTGTTTTTAGTTACTGAAACTCTGTTATTAGTACATTCAACTTAAATCTCTCATTCCATTCCAAGAGGGCCTCAAGTACATTGGACATAGCCCACTGCACTTATTCAACTGATGCTCATTACTTAAAACATTTGAGGCAACGAGTTACCTTGGTTTTTTTAAGTGGATTCAACTTATCCGGGTTTACAGTGCAGAGCTTTGGTGCCACTGCCTAAAAAGCTCTGTCCTTAGTCTTGTATGTGGGTCAACTAAAAGACTTTGATTTTGTTGTGTGAGAGACTGTTGACTTCCTTTTTTTTTTAATGTTTTTAAATGCCTGGATCAATTTTAAGTATCGGATTTATATTGGTATCGGCCGATATCCAAATGTAAAATATCGGTATCGGACATAAAAAAGTGGTATCATGCCATCCCTAGATGAAACATCATGTACAGATCCAATATCTGACTAAAACTCTAAAATGAATGATAACGTTACCTGTAAGCTTTAAATTAGTAGTTTATCAAAGGACACTTGCTGAGCAGTCTTTACCTTAGAAAGAGTCTCATCTTCCTCTCATGTCCTCTCTTTGTTCCACCGTTCTCCAGCTCACAGAGTCAAAGTGTGACTTGTTTGAAGGCTGCAGGAGAAAGTCTGTATGAAATGAGCCCTATGAAAAATGAACAGACACAGCTGTGTCCAAAATCACTCACTGCTCACTTATAGTGAGTCCCACAGATTGTTGTGCTCTATGAATGTACTCTGGTGGTGGTATGTAGTAGTTCATTAGCAGTATTTTAATATTACTGTGGTATTCTGGTACTATATAAGCAATTATAGTCTTATACTGAACTAAGTGCACATTTACCGTGGTGGTACTGCAATATTACAGTGATATAATTGTAGTATTATATTAGAATTGGACACATTAGTATTATTTTAGTGTGACATTATTAGTGTAGCACTATGTTGGTAGCAGTTTAGTAGGACAGTGAAATTACAGTATTACAGTGGTATTATTGCAGTGTCACAGTGGTAGTGCTTCAGTATGACATTAAAGTTATCATAGTATTAAATGAGTAATATTACAGTATTATGGTGGTAGTATTGTAGTTCTTGTATCCAGTGTTGTAATGTAAACAGTAAAATGTAATTGGACGTTGGCAGAGATGCTCTTTATTCCAGGAGACGTCCAGGATAAAAATGTTGAAGGAATTCCCGGACTTACACTGTCTTTGTGTCTTTGTTTAGAAGCAGAGCCACACAGATGGATCCAGTTCTCAACCCTGTCGTCGCTGTGGTGGTGGGAAAGCGTTTCTCTGTGACCTTTGTGGGAAAACTTTCAATCAGCAAAAGAGCCTAAAAATACACCAGCATAGACACACTGGACACAAACTGAAGGACTGCAAAGAATGTGGGAGAAGCTTCCCCACAACAAATAAATTAAAACAACATGAACTCTTCCACAGTGGGGTTAAAAACCACCTCTGTGACCAGTGTGGGTCATCCTTCATCACTGCAGGTCACCTTAAAGAGCATAAACGAGTCCACACAGGAGAGAAACCATACAAGTGCAGACACTGTGACAAAAGCTTCTCACATTCAGGTAATCGTAACCTTCATGAAAGTACACACACTGAACACACTGAAGGGAACTACAGCTGTGACCAGTGTGACAAGAGCTTCAGGAATCTCACTTCATACTCCCGACACAAACGATCCCACGCTGCAAAGAAACTGTTTCACTGTTACCAGTGTGCAAAAACATTCTCTTCATTATCTGCTCTGTGCAAACATCAGCGTGATCATGCAGGCCTGAAATCATTCCCATCATTGGATCACAATGAATCTGCAGACACACAAAGATCCTCTTCTGGACAAACTTAAAAACCTTGAGATCGGGCTCCACAGAATTCCGATGGAATCTCCTGTAAAGATGTGATGAGGAAGCTGTGAAAGGAAATGTTAGCATAGTTACATTTTTTCTAGAAATTAGTAATATGCAGTTATTTGTGTTTAGTTTTAGTATTTGTGTTATAAAGTTTCAGAAATGTGTGTTTAAATGTACAGATTTAAAATCAGTTCTTACATGTTAGTTTGTATTGAATCTGTTTTATCTTCATGTTGTTGCTGTTTTACTGTTTGTGTTGTAAATCTTACAAAGTTTAAATAAAAATATTTCAAAATGTTAAAGAAACGGTTTAATAATGAATCATTTGAGCCGCGATGTCACTTCCAATCCAAATTTATTTATGAAGCACATTTAAAACAACAAGGTTGACCAAAGTCATGGACATGAAAACGGGACAACACAATAAATAATTATAACACACACACAGCAATAAATAAGAAAACACAAAAAAATGTAAAAAGAAAGCTCGACCCCCCCCGTTCTTAAATGTAGCTTTAGGAACACTGAGGAGGAGCAGGTCAGCTGATCTCAGTGACCCTGAGGGGTCATAAGGTGTTAGTTCAGCCAGATATGATGGAGCCAACCCATTCAGAGATTTAAAAACATGCGATGAAATCTTATATACTTTATGAATGGCCCAGTCAGACTGAAATCATGGAGCCAAACATCAGGTCCATGTTGGAGCCACTGACAGTCCACTGGTCAGAGCAGCATGGAGATGACTGTGAACAGAATAGATGTAAAAGAAGCTGTTGTACATGTGCAGACCATAAATATGGAGTCCAGGTGTGTTTGATGCTGCTGGGCAGACTGACCACTGGGACCCTGTGAGCTCTCCTGGTCCACTCTGTGGAGGAACCATCAAGGATTAGTTCAAGCACAGGGTAAAGATCAGGAAGTTTTCTGTTCCATATTTGTTCTGAGAGAACCTCATCTTAATCAAGTTTGTCAAGCTTTAAATTGTATCTCAAACATATCAGACAATTTTATTTATCCTGTTTATGTCCAGGTTGAGGTTTTCCTTGAATTGAAAGGATGTTTTACTGTCTGCTTCATGTCCAGAGGAGTTTGCACTTCACCCAGAAGTCAGACATTTTGCTGTATTACCAATATATGCAATGAAACATTTTCAAAATATTCAAACCCTGAACACTTTTTTCACCCAATGTCAGAAACACTATCAATACATGAACTTATGATTGTCATCCTGAAGAAATGAACAGTGTAAATGTGCCTACACTGACTGCAGATGTTCAGAGGATAATTTAAGAGAAAAGCTTTTATTGAAATGATAAAACTCACTCACTAGAAGGGAAAACCCTTACAAGCTATGAAGTAACCCTACAAGCAGGTCACTGCCGCAAGACTAGAAAAGAGCTGGAAGTCTGAGTGTGTAAATTTCCACGCTCTGATCCGCCCTCAGGAAGTCTGGTCACGATAGTTTAGGTTATGTTAATAATTTAATTTCACACAGCTTCGGACTGGATAAATACTGGAAACAAAATGTAACAAAATGTAATGTCCACATTGCTTTATAGTGCTGACTGATTTCCTGGATTGCTGCAGTCTTTTGACAGGAGACTGAGGATGAATATGTCATTAGAGAAAACTCCAAAAATGCATTCTGGGTAAATTTCAGAGGCTCACATCACCATGTAGGCAGAAGGGTTTAACTGTTTTCAGAAAGGAAAGGCCTGGATGACCTCTAATTTCCTGCTTCTAAATTCAGATAAAACTGAAGTTCTTGTACTCGGCCCCACAAATCTTAGAAACATGGTGTCAAACCAGATCCTTACTCTGGATGGCATTACTTTGGCCTCTATGTGAGGAATCTTGGAGTCATTTTTGACCAGGATTTGTCCTTCAATGCACATATTAAACAAATACGTAGGACCGCTTTTTTGCATTTGCGCAATATTTCTAAAATTACAAACATCCTTTCTCAGAGTGATGCTGAAAAGCTAATTCATGCATTTCTTACTTCTAGGCTGGATTATTGTAATTCATTATTATCAGGCTGCCCTAAAAGCTCCCTGAAAAGCCTTCAGCTGATCCAAAATGCTGCAGCTAGAGTACTGACAGGGACTAGAAAGAGAGAGCAGATTTCTCCCATATTGGCTTCTCTTCATTGGCTCCCTGTTAAATCTAGAATAGAATTTAAAATCCTTCTCCTCACCTACAAGATCTTGAATAATCAGGCCCCATCTTATCTCAAAGACCTCATAGTACCATATCACCCCAACAGAGCACTTCACTCTCAGACTGCTGGCTTACTTGTGGTTCCTAGGATACTTAAGAGTAGAATGGGAGGCAGAGCCTTCAGCTTTCAGGCGCCTCTTCTGTGGAACCAGCTCCCAGCTTGGATTCAGGAGACAGACACCCTCTCTATTTTTAAGATTAGGCTTAAAACTTTCCTTATGATAAAGCTTATAGTTAGGGCTGGATCAGGTGACCCTGAACCATCCCTTAGTTATGCTGCTATAGGCCTAGACTGCTGGGGGGGGGGGTTCCCATAATGAACTGTTTCTTTTCAATCACCTTATTTACTTTGTTTATACTCCACTCTGCATTTAATCATTAATTGATATTAATCTCTGTCTCTTTCCCCTCAGCCCCCCCTCAGCAGATGACCCCCCCTCCCTGAGCCTGGTTCTGCTGGAGGTTTCTTCCTGTTAAAGGGAGTTTTTCCTTTCCACTGTCGCCAAGTGCTGCTCATAGGGGGTCGTTTTGACTGTTGGGTTTTCTCTGTATTATTGTAGGGTCTTTACCCACAATACAAAGCACCTTGAGGCGACTGTTTGTTGTGATTTGGCGCTAAATACATAAAATTGAATTGAATAAAATTGAATTAAAAAGGCCCATCAAGGCCAAACTGTTATACTCTCTTGTTGTTTCCTGTCCTACTCACTCATCTCTTTTAATTGGGACATATCAGACATTTTTAAATGACTATGCATATGTGGTATGGCTGGATTTAGAAAACAAGCACATTAATTCAACAAGCCTACTGTGTTATATGACAATACATGCAGCATAATAAAGCTTGGGACTGCAGACTCAATTTTCTCAATACTTTTCAGTTGGGGCACTTCATACATTAAGTGACTTAACACCCTGATTATGCAGGTCACATTTACATATTTGGTATTGATGGATTCAGCACAACCTCACCTTTCCAACAAGCCATCATATGTGTTTCTATGACAATCCTCGGCAAAGCAATTGCAAAGTAAATGAAAACATTTTGCAAAAATATTTTTTTTCCATGTTCGCCTATTTTAGGTATGTGTTCCAAGGTCTCTGTCTACCCCATACTTTAAGATATTCACATCCAGTTTTTTCTAGTGGGTAAAGCAAAATCCTGACTACATACATGCCTATTTTGAAAGCTCTCAGGCCTTGTGTTATTAATATACATCAGTTTTTGTGGGTTAACCCCCATGCGGACAGACTGTATTTGGGCTCTTTTTTAGTTTTGGGGTATATAACAATATCTATCAATTTAACCATCTTGGCAGTAAAATATTTTTGGCCAAGAATCCATTTCATATAGTGGAGACCTCAGAGATGAGGAAAAATGTGGTTGGGTTTAGTTCTACCTCTGGTAGGGGTATGTCAAAAATTTGGGGGCATTGTCACTAGCCTATAATGTTGTTCTGCTTCGTTCTAACCTGCTGCTGAGTCTCAGTCACAGACACACACCTGTTCACACCTGTTCAGTCACTGTGATCTGCGACAGACTGAAGTGATCTCCACGCCTGCTCCATCAGGCTGTGGGAGAGGAAGCTTCCATGTGTTTAAAGCCTCAGCTTAGAAACCAGCAGCAGCACTGAGAGCGACTCAGGCTCAGTTTCTGCAGCATTTAGCGCTCAGATTATTTTACTGTTAGATTTTTATGTTGTTTACAGATTTTAATTTGATGTCCCTGCAGCAGGCGGCACTCGTAGGGATCATTTTCTGTGGAAGAGTCACGTGACCTGTGAAACACCTTTTAGATTGGTCAGATGGTGCCAGCACATGTAGGTGAAATGCTGGGTTACCTCAGAGCTGATAACCAGCTTATCCTGATCACTAATGTTGGGCTAACTGAATCCAGATGACAGAAAGAGACTCTGGGTACGCTCAAGGAGCTTCAAGTGGACACTGGAGGAGGAACAATAAAGTTTTATTTGTCTGTATGAACATGTAAAAAAACAAATAAAGTTAGAGTGAAGCAGGTGGAGGTCAGTCAGGGTGGAGGTGCAGACAGGTGAGCTGAAGGGGAGGAGTCAGTCTGGTCAGGAAGTCTCTGTCTCCTCGCGTGAACTTCCTCACCTCTGAAACACACACAGAGAGAAACAATAAAAAAATAATATACAAAGAAACAAACAGACTCTGTGTGTTTGTGTGTGTGTGTTACCCTGGGGTCTCCGGTTGGTGTGTTTCCTGCAGGTGAGGCTGAGCGGCCGATTCATGACATCACTGCTGCACACACACAACAGGACCAGGATCTGCTCCTTTGAGCAGGAGGAACAGGATGAGCTACAAAATGGCCTCCAGCAACAGCTGGTGTGAATGTCTCTGACCAACAATCAGATACAGACTTCCTGAGGGGAGCCTGAGGACCCAACGCCCTCTAGTGGGCACTGTGCTCACTGTGGCACCTGATTGGCATTTACCATAGAATACCAGAACTGGCACCACTGGTGCTCTGTGGTTTACACAGATAGGAGCAGGTTCACCCTGAGCACATGTGACAGATGGGTCTGGAGAAGCCGTGGAGAACGTTAGTGATGGTCTTGGAAAGTATATCCATGGAGAGACACACAGACCTGTACAGGCTAGGAAACACCACCCTAACCACCTGTGGGTGCAGGGTCCCCTTGGACAGCAGGTTCCAGGTTAGGAGGTCCTGGGATGTGAGCAGCCCTCAGTGAAAACAGGTGAATGCTGCTACACATGATCAGTCTGAGAGCCAATACCTGCAAAGGATGGGAGCGGACCCCGCCCTGTCTGTTGGTGGTGTCTGTTCTGATCTAAACATGGCGGCACAGAGGGGGGAGGAGCTTCAGAGCCACAAAAGCTGCAACGCTCACACTGACAGCTCCTTCATAATCATGTTAACATGATGTAACATTATAGAGACAGGTAAATGTATACACCTGAGAGACACAGGAAGTGGTACTGACCTGGCTCTGCCCGCGAGGGTAGACTCTGACGTGACCTCTGACCCGGAGTGCTCTCTGAAGCCCCTCCCACTGAGCATCAGTCAATCCCATCAGAGGACGAACCAGCGCACCTGAGAACCACACATGAGCCTCACCTGTCCCATCATCAATCACCAGCCTGATCAATGAGCAGATGAATACGATCAGTTTGACCATCAGAGAGGACAGCTGTTAGTTTTTCCATGTTACTGAGACCTGATTAATTAAGGTGATTAATGTGTATCAGAAATCAATCAGCAGGTGAGTTTAAGAGGAACACGTTCTTACTTTGCTTTGGACTGAAAGACAGACGAGGTCGAACGACACTGAGAGCTGCTGCAGGCCTGACAGAGAGAGAGAGGCCAACAGGTAAATGCACTCACCTGAGAGAGCACGTCAGAGATAACCTACACCTACCAACAGGTAACTATACTCACCTACACACACACACACACACACACACACGCACACACACGCTAACCGACAGGTAAATATATGCAGTGCTGTCAAACAGGATTTACCCCCTTCCTGACCCCTTTTTTCCATATTTGTTACACATCTCATCATCTTCATGTCTGAGTAAATACAGAATGCAGTTTTTAAATGATTTCATTTATTAAAAAAAAAAACAGCTTTCCTAACCTACCTGAGCCTGTGTGAAAAAGTAACTGCCCCCCTGTTAAATCATGAATGAACTGTGATTAACCAGAGTTCAGTCTCACTGCCACAGCCAGACCTGATCACTGCAGACCTGCTGAAGCAGATGCTGTCTGACAAAGTGAAGCAGGTTAAAGGATACCAAGAAGTGGGCAAAAAAGGCCTCCATGGGAGAGCTCCAAGGAGAAAACTACTGCTGACCAACAAGAACACAAAGGCTCGTCTCACATCTGCCAACAAACATCTGGATGATCCCCGAGACTTCTGGGAAAATATTCTGTGGACTGACGAGACAGAAACTGAACTTCTGGAAGCTCTGAGTCCCGTTACGTCTGCAGAAACTAACAGAGGGTTCCATAAAAACATGGTGGTGGTAGTGTGATGGTCTGGGCCTGCTTTGCTGTCACTGATGGAACCATGAATTCTGCTCTCCAACAGAAAATCCTGAAGGAGAACGTCCAGCCATCGGCTCAAGGGCACTCAGGCTATGCAGCAGTGATCAGAAACACAGCAGCAAGCCCACCTCTGATTGGCTCAAATAAACAAAATGAAGGTTTTGAGGCGGCCAAGTTAAAGTGTGGACTTAAATCAGACTGAGAGGCTTTGACCTTAAACAGGCCGTTCATGCTGGTTAGGAGGCAGTTACCTGTTCACACAGCGCAGGTAGGTTTGGAAGGGGGCAAATACTTTTTCACAGCACTTTACACTAAAACTAAAAGGTAAATACACCTGAGAGAGAGGAAGAGCATAAAGAACTACAGCTACATACATTCAAGAATTAAAACAGCTTTATTTAAACTCTGCTCGCGCACAGAAAAACAGAAAATATACAGAACTCATAGAAACAAGTGTAAAGAACATGTGTACAGTGTGTATTTTAGAGAGTATCTGTGTGTACAGTGTATTTTATGCAGTACCTGTCTGTACACACTGCCACACAGCGAACAGCTCCACTGAAGCTGCAGGAACAAGCAACACACCACATGACCTTTGACCTGTCCCACAGTGCAACTCTGCTCGCTGCTGAGAGCCCACTGGCCCAGGTGCATGATGGGAGCAGGTGGAGGGCAGGCTGAGCTGGTACAAACAAAAAAACAAACAAATAAATAAACAAACAACAACACAAACACATGAATCAGACTTGAGCTGACCTGTGAACTCACCTCGTATCTCCCAGGGAGACGACAGTTATGGAGCTGACAGGTAAGTACGTGAAGTACACACTTCCTGTCCTGAAACACACACACACACAGGTAATCTGTACAGGTATGATACACTGAGCCCAAACCAATCATGGAGTTCTAAAGGCTCACTGAGCCGTCTGGAGCTTAAAGTCAGGGTTTTACCCCTGCTAAATCACCATGGTAACTGATGCTGAGCACCTCACCTGGTTGAGAGCAGGTTACGTTCAGGGTTTCAGTTTAAAATCAGCTGGAAGTTCTCACCGATTTATTTCCAGGATGCTCTCAGTGTGTTTGATGTGTGCAGCCTGCAGCGTTTAAGCCGTCTGAACTGGTTTGGTTTGGTTTGTTTGTGCAGGTGTGAACACGGTAATCACACTCAGGTGTGGACCAATCAAATGCACCAAGACCCTCTGGAGGAGGCGGTCTTAGTCCAGTTCCAAATAAACTCCAGAGCAGTTTGTTTATGGAATGAAGGTGATCCCACCTTGATCCGACCCAACTACCAGGTGTACGCTACAACACCTGAGCTTCCTGTAACCATGGAGATGAGTGAAGGTCAGTACGGGCGAGTAACCAGCCGTGAAACGGGCGTAAATCCTTCATGTTCTCCAGTATTCCTGAACACAGCACCCTCTTCCTGTAGTTACTTTTGCTGCCCCCCCTCCTTGCTGACCTGACCAATAGGCAGACTGAACATGCTCACCTGATCTGTAATGACACATTTATTTGGTGCTCACCTGGATTTTTCTCTGTCTGAAAGAAACTACAGTAAAAAGCTACAAGGTCACAAACTCATCAGCCTATTGAGAGCAGAGGAAATGAACTGTAGGTGTGAAAATGTATAAATGTTGTTCTACTCGATTCTACTGGAGTCTACTTTACTCTGCTGGAAACAGACACACACCACAAATACCTGTTAGTCACTTTGATCTGCACACAGACTGAGGTGGAAGTAAGAAAGTACAAAGATGCTTGTGTACTTGGTGACAGCTTTAACTTTTACTCTGCTATGACTGATCCAGCTAATGCGAAGAAAGCCTGGCTTTGTTGAACCTCCTTCACAGTCACAGACCTCAGGTCAGATTCATGTTAGCAGCAGCAGACCCCCCTAAAGGCTGCAGCTCTGTCACATCCAGCTGTTAATAAAGATTTGAATCAACTCTGAATCACAACCTCTGAACCACCACAGCTACAGGTGAGCCTCTAACCACGCCCCTCAGTTACATCATCACAGGTGGGTTCATACCTGGGTGTTAGCGGCGATGAGTCTGTAGAAAGATCCAGGCTGGAGGACAGGAAACCATCGAGCGCAGACACCTGAGAACACCAGCACCACCTACACACACACACACACACACACACACACACACACACACACACACACACACACACACACACACACACACGTAACCATGTATCCAGGTGAGTTCAGGTAAATCATAGAACCCACACAGCTGTGCCTCTCACCTTCTCCTCCCCCGCGAGCCGTACGCCTATACACGTCACCATGACAACCAACGTGCACAAGTTCTGTCTGACGTCAGCAGCATTCTAGACTTGTGTGCTTTGGAGATCAAAGCAGCATTTCCGCCTTTGAATGTTAAAAACCTCGAAGTACGCCCCAGGATTTTCATACACTGGAGAACATTTCTCGAAACCAGAGAGCACAGAAATGGCGTCCAAACCCAAAACCAAACCCAAAGCTGAAAAAACAACTAAAGAACTGGAAGCAAAGAAAAGAAAAGAAGAGCTTAATAATGAAAAAGTTAATTACGAGAAACAGCAAAAAGAATATGAGAAGCAATTAGCTGCAATCAGCAGTGCAGCAGCTCAAGAAAAGGCCGAATTACAACAATCTCACGAACGGGAACTGGAAACAGTGAGATCTGAGACTCGTGCTGCTCAGAGTGAAATCAAACAGGTCACAGACAATTGTTATGAGACCATCAACAACCTCAAGAAAAAACTTGAAGATGTTGAAAAAAGATATCAAATGCAGGTCCAAAAACTGACGAAACAATGCCAGGATTCAGCTAAAATAATCAGCGAAAAAGACGATATGATTGAAAGTCTTAAAAACAAACTACAAGAGAAGGAAGACATCATTAAAAACCAAGAAGCTGCTCGGGTCTCCGAGCTTAAACAAATTAGGAACCAAGCCGCTGAGAGAGAAGCAGAGCTCAGGTATTTGTTAAAAAGCGAAGTCCAGGAAAACAAGAAGAGCAAAGCAACAAACGAAAAGCTTCATATTCAATTGGAAGCCGAGAAGGAAAAAAATAACGTGCTATCCGATGACTACCAGATACGTGTTTATGAATTGCTTGATTTAAATAATGAGCATACTTCACTAAATGAGACAATCAAGCACCAACAGCGAAACAACACAATGCTGAAAGAAAGACTCCGTCTGTCCAAAGTGGAGTCAGAGCGGTACAAAGAGGATCTGGCTCTCTGCATGGAAGACTTTGAAAAGGCTTTCCCTCACGGATCTCACAACAGAGACCCGGCCTTCAGACAGTTCCGGGCCAGGTTAATGGCCATGAAAAAGAAATATGTACAAGGTGTACCCTTGAGCCAATCTGAAAAGGAGGCATTTGAAATTCGAGGAGAATATTTAGCATCAAAATTAAAACAACGCGAGCAAAGAATTGAGGGATTATTAAAGGAGGTTGAAAAGCTGAAAAGGAACATCGCTGCAGATCGCAGGAAGTATATAGTGTCTCTAACCGCAGCAAAAACTTGCACTTGTGAATGGCGACATTCTTTGCTTGAAGAAGAACAAAAGCAAGAGATCGGTCGTCTGAAAGGTCAAGTAAAGGAGCTTGAGTTAGAACTGAAAAAAGAAAGGGAGAGGCAACGTCAACGTGAGACACAGAGAACATCTGCGCCTCAACCTGAAACTGTAGTGCCGAAAACTGGTCCAGGCACTGTCAAACGCTATCAGCCTTTACGGGTTTTACCTCCTATAAGAAGACGATCTTCTTAGCAGCGTGGCTGTAAAGAAAATGTAGTATTTATTCATACAAATGTATATCTATGTAAACTAACTGTTGGCTGACATGTAGCTCCTGTGATCCCACCGGCCGTCCCTGGAAAGGGGGATCTCTCTTTGAATTGCCTTTCCCGAGGTTTCTTCCTCATCGGTCTGGCCTCTGGGGGAGTTTTTCCTCGTCTACATAGAGAGCCTTGGGCTGGATCAGGAGCTCCATGACAGCAAAAACAACAAATAATAATATAAATAAATAAAATAAATATTTGGTTTCTTTTAGATTTCTTTCCCCATGTGTAAATTGCCAGCCTTAAACCTTGGTTAAACACATTCCCATTATTCATATGTGTGCTCTGACAGGAAAACTCCAAAGTTAACATTCCATTTTTATTCGTTTATTTATGTTGTGGCACAAATCATTAAATAAATTGAAAAGGATCAAACATGGTCAAAAACGGCAAAGAAGCAATCAACTGAATTTCAACAGCTTCTAGTGGGATCACGGCTTTGCAAAAGTCTCACCAATTATGCAATCAAGAGTATATTAATAATGCTGGTGTCAAGACAACCTGTTCTACTGTTTTCCCCCTTTATTGCAAGCTTATTATAGTTAAGGAAAACTGACATTGAAAAAGACATTTTTGGTACCTGAAATAAATAAAAACGATAATTAAAAGGAAAAAAAAAGAACTAAAACTGAATTGTGGATTTATAAAACTAACTAAAACAAACTGAAATGAGAAATAAGATAATCTTCATTTTCTTTTCAGTTTATTTAAAAGACTTGTGGATTGACATGAAATCCTGTTTCCGCTCTAGCAGTTTCGGCTGGGAGCATTATCCATAAGAGGAAGGAAAGACTGTGCAGAGGGACGTGACCAGGTTCTGGATTTGCCAGTATTCAGAGGGTCTGTGGTGGTCTCTGGATGCCGAATTCAGTGGAATTCTCAATGAAACGGTCCACTGGAAGGGCTCCTGCTGAGGTCTTCCTAAAACACAAAAGAGCAGCTTCTGACTACAGATTTCAGCATCAACGGTTACATAGAAAAACAAAGGGCTGGAATATATTATGCATTGTTTTTCTGGTATTTTAAACAGAAAACCAAGCTGGTTATCCCACAGAAGAATAAAAATTCAGGTTTCAAGCCTGAACAGAAGCTAAGCAGCAGGAAAATGCCAGCTTGGCTATTGAGGCAAACAGAAATGCAGATGGCATTGTGGGAACTTAACTGCAGCTACTAACAAAACAAGGCCGGACATCATTATGTCCTTTATGGGTTTTACTGAATGAAAGAAAGTGGCCACATCATGAAATTTTAGGACTGCTTTTTTGCATTTGTGCAATATTTCTAAAATTAGAAACATCCTTTCTCAGAGTGATGCTGAAAAGCTAATTCATGCATTTATTACTTCTAGGCTGGACTATTGTAATTCATTATTATCAGGCTGTCCTAAAAGCTCCCTGAAAAGCCTTCAGCTGATCCAAAATGCTGCAGCTAGAGTACTGACAGGGACTAGAAAGAGAGAGCAGATTTCTCCCATATTGGCTTCTCTTCATTGGCTCCCTGTTAAATCTAGAATAGAATTTAAAATCCTTCTCCTCACATACAAGGTCTTGAATAATCAGGCACCATCTTATCTCAAAGACCTCATAGTACCATATCACCCCAACAGAGCACTTCACTCTCAGACTGCTGGCTTACTTGTGGTTCCTAGGATACTTAAGAGTAGAATGGGAGGCAGAGCCTTCAGCTTTCAGGCGTCTCTTCTGTGGAACCAGCTCCCAGCTTGGATTCAGGAGACAGACACCCTCTCTATTTTTAAGATTAGGACTAAAACTTTCCTTTATGATCAAGCTTATAGTTAGGGCTGGATCAGGTGACCCAGAACCATCCCTTAGTTATGCAGCTATAGGCCTAGACTGCTGGGGGGGGGGGGGGGGGGGGGGGGGGGGTTCCCATAATGAACTGTTTCTTTTCAATCACCTTATTTAATTTGTTTATACTCCACTCTGCATTTAATCATTAATTGTTATTAATCTCTGTCTCTTTCCCCTCAGCCCCCCCTCAGCAGATGACCCCCCCTCCCTGAGCCTGGTTCTGCTGGAGGTTTCTTCCTGTTAAAAGGGAGTTTTTCCTTCCCACTGTCACCAAGTGCTGCTCATAGGGGGTCGTTTTGACTGTTGGGTTTTCTCTGTATTATTGTAGGGTCTTTACCCACAATACAAAGCGCCTTGAGGCGACTGTTTGTTGTGATTTGGCGCTAAATAAATAAAATTGAATTGAATAAAATTGAATTAAAAAGGCCCATCAAGGCCAAACTGTTATACTCTCTTGTTGTTTCCTGTCCTACTCACTCATCTCTTTTAATTGGGACATATCAGACATTTTTAAATGACTATGCATATGTGGTATGGCTGGATTTAGAAAACAAGCACATTAATTCAACAAGCCTACTGTGTTATATGACAATACATGCAGCATAATAAAGCTTGGGACTGCAGACTCAATTTTCTCAATACTTTTCAGTTGGGGCACTTCATACATTAAGTGACTTAACACCCTGATTATGCAGGTCACATTTACATATTTGGTATTGATGGATTCAGCACAACCTCACCTTTCCAACAAGCCATCATATGTGTTTCTATGACAATCCTCGGCAAAGCAATTGCAAAGTAAATGAAAACATTTTGCAAAAATATTTTTTTTCCATGTTCGCCTATTTTAGGTATGTGTTCCAAGGTCTCTGTCTACTCCATACTTTAAGATATTCACATCCAGTTTTTTCTAGTGGGTAAAGCAAAATCCTGACTACATACATGCCTATTTTGAAAGCTCTCAGGCCTTGTGTTATTAATATACATCAGTTTTTGTGGGTTAACCCCCATGCGGACAGACTGTATTTGGGCTCTTTTTAGTTTTGGGGTATATAACAATATCTATCAATTTAACCATCTTGGCAGTAAAATATTTTTGGCCAAGAATCCATTTCATATAGTGGAGACCTCAGAGATGAGGAAAAATGTGGTTGGGTTTAGTTCTACCTCTGGTAGGGGTATGTCAAAAAATTTGGGGGCATTGTCACTAGCCTATAATGTTGTTCTGCTTCGTTCTAACCTGCTGCTGAGTCTCAGTCACAGACACACACCTGTTCACACCTGTTCAGTCACTGTGATCTGCGACAGACTGAAGTGATCTCCACGCCTGCTCCATCAGGCTGTGGGAGAGGAAGCTTCCATGTGTTTAAAGCCTCAGCTTAGAAACCAGCAGCAGCACTGAGAGCGACTCAGGCTCAGTTTCTGCAGCATTTAGCGCTCAGATTATTTTACTGTTAGATTTTTATGTTGTTTACAGATTTTAATTTGATGTCCCTGCAGCAGGCGGCACTCGTAGGGATCATTTTCTGTGGAAGAGTCACGTGACCCGTGAAACACCTTTTAGATTGGTCAGATGGTGCCAGCACATGTAGGTGAAATGCTGGGTTACCTCAGAGCTGATAACCAGCTTATCCTGATCACTAATGTTGGGCTAACTGAATCCAGATGACAGAAAGAGACTCTGGGTACGCTCAAGGAGCTTCAAGTGGACACTGGAGGAGGAACAATAAAGTTTTATTTGTCTGTATGAACATGTAAAAAACAAATAAAGTTAGAGTGAAGCAGGTGGAGGTCAGTCAGGGTGGAGGTGCAGACAGGTGAGCTGAAGGGGAGGAGTCAGTCTGGTCAGGAAGTCTCTGTCTCCTCGCGTGAACTTCCTCACCTCTGAAACACACACAGAGAGAAACAATAAAAAAATAATATACAAAGAAACAAACAGACTCTGTGTGTTTGTGTGTGTGTGTTACCCTGGGGTCTCCGGTTGGTGTGTTTCCTGCAGGTGAGGCTGAGCGGCCGATTCATGACATCACTGCTGCACACACACAACAGGAAGTGGAGGAGGAAGTCATCAGAATCACCATCACACACCTGAGAGATTAAAGGAGCATCAGTCAGTAAACCTCTGTGATACTGCTGAGGTCAGGTGAGTATCGGGGAGGGGGGGTCTCAGAGCATGGAGGAGATTCCAGGAGACAGGCAGTTACTCTAGGAGAGCTGGACAGCACCGTAGAAGGTCCTTAACCCATCAGCAGGACCAGGATCTGCTCCTTTGAGCAGGAGGAACAGGATGAGCTACAAAATGGCCTCCAGCAACAGCTGGTGTGAATGTCTCTGACCAACAATCAGATACAGACTTCCTGAGGGGAGCCTGAGGACCCAACGCCCTCTAGTGGGCACTGTGCTCACTGTGGCACCTGATTGGCATTTACCATAGAATACCAGAACTGGCACCACTGGTGCTCTGTGGTTTACACAGATAGGAGCAGGTTCACCCTGAGCACATGTGACAGATGGGTCTGGAGAAGCCGTGGAGAACGTTAGTGATGGTCTTGGAAAGTATATCCATGGAGAGACACACAGACCTGTACAGGCTAGGAAACACCACCCTAACCACAGTGCAACTCTGCTCGCTGCTGAGAGCCCACTGGCCCAGGTGCATGATGGGAGCAGGTGGAGGGCAGGCTGAGCTGGTACAAACAAAAAAACAAACAAATAAATAAACAAACAACAACACAAACACATGACTCAGACTTGAGCTGACCTGTGAACTCACCTCGTATCTCCCAGGGAGACGACAGTTATGGAGCTGACAGGTAAGTACGTGAAGTACACACTTCCTGTCCTGAAACACACACACACACAGGTAATCTGTACAGGTATGATACACTGAGCCCAAACCAATCATGGAGTTCTAAAGGCTCACTGAGCCGTCTGGAGCTTAAAGTCAGGGTTTTACACCTGCTAAATCACCATGGTAACTGATGCTGAGCACCTCACCTGGTTGAGAGCAGGTTATGTTCAGGGTTTCAGTTTAAAATCAGCTGGAAGCTCTCACCGATTTATTTCCAGGATGCTCTCAGTGTGTTTGATGTGTGCAGCCTGCAGCGTTTAAGCCGTCTGAACTGGTTTGGTTTGGTTTGTTTGTGCAGGTGTGAACACGGTAATCACACTCAGGTGTGGACCAATCAAATGCACCAAGACCCTCTGGAGGAGGCGGTCTTAGTCCAGTTCCAAATAAACTCCAGAGCAGTTTGTTTATGGAATGAAGGTGATCCCACCTTGATCCGACCCAACTACCAGGTGTACGCTACAACACCTGAGCTTCCTGTAACCATGGAGATGAGTGAAGGTCAGTACGGGCGAGTAACCAGCCGTGAAACGGGCGTAAATCCTTCATGTTCTCCAGTATTCCTGAACACAGCACCCTCTTCCTGTAGTTACTTTTGCTGCCCCCCCTCCTTGCTGACCTGACCAATAGGCAGACTGAACATGCTCACCTGATCTGTAATGACACATTTATTTGGTGCTCACCTGGATTTTTCTCTGTCTGAAAGAAACTACAGTAAAAAGCTACAAGGTCACAAACTCATCAGCCTATTGAGAGCAGAGGAAATGAACTGTAGGTGTGAAAATGTATAAATGTTGTTCTACTCGATTCTACTGGAGTCTACTTTACTCTGCTGGAAACAGACACACACCACAAATACCTGTTAGTCACTTTGATCTGCACACAGACTGAGGTGGAAGTAAGAAAGTACAAAGATGCTTGTGTACTTGGTGACAGCTTTAACTTTTACTCTGCTATGACTGATCCAGCTAATGCAAAGAAAGCCTGGCTTTGTTGAACCTCCTTCACAGTCACAGACCTCAGGTCAGATTCATGTTAGCAGCAGCAGACCCCCCTAAAGGCTGCAGCTCTGTCACATCCAGCTGTTAATAAAGATTTGAATCAACTCTGAATCACAACCTCTGAACCACCACAGCTACAGGTGAGCCTCTAACCACGCCCCTCAGTTACATCATCACAGGTGGGTTCATACCTGGGTGTTAGCGGCGATGAGTCTGTAGAAAGATCCAGGCTGGAGGACAGGAAACCATCGAGCGCAGACACCTGAGAACACCAGCACCACCTACACACACACGTAACCATGTATCCAGGTGAGTTCAGGTAAATCATAGAACCCACACAGCTGTGCCTCTCACCTTCTCCTCCCCCGCGAGCCGTACGCCTATACACGTCACCATGACAACCAACGTGCACAAGTTCTGTCTGACGTCAGCAGCATTCTAGACTTGTGTGCTTTGGAGATCAAAGCAGCATTTCCGCCTTTGAATGTTAAAAACCTCGAAGTACGCCCCAGGATTTTCATACACTGGAGAACATTTCTCGAAACCAGAGAGCACAGAAATGGCGTCCAAACCCAAAACCAAACCCAAAGCTGAAAAAACAACTAAAGAACTGGAAGCAAAGAAAAGAAAAGAAGAGCTTAATAATGAAAAAGATAATTACGAGAAACAGCAAAAAGAATATGAGAAGCAATTAGCTGCAATCAGCAGTGCAGCAGCTCAAGAAAAGGCCGAATTACAACAATCTCACGAACGGGAACTGGAAACAGTGAGATCTGAGACTCGTGCTGCTCAGAGTGAAATCAAACAGGTCACAGACAATTGTTATGAGACCATCAACAACCTCAAGAAAAAACTTGAAGATGTTGAAAAAAGATATCAAATGCAGGTCCAAAAACTGACGAAACAATGCCAGGATTCAGCTAAAATAATCAGCGAAAAAGACGATATGATTGAAAGTCTTAAAAACAAACTACAAGAGAAGGAAGACATCATTAAAAACCAAGAAGCTGCTCGGGTCTCCGAGCTTAAACAAATTAGGAACCAAGCCGCTGAGAGAGAAGCAGAGCTCAGGTATTTGTTAAAAAGCGAAGTCCAGGAAAACAAGAAGAGCAAAGCAACAAACGAAAAGCTTCATATTCAATTGGAAGCCGAGAAGGAAAAAAATAACGTGCTATCCGATGACTACCAGATACGTGTTTATGAATTGCTTGATTTAAATAATGAGCATACTTCACTAAATGAGACAATCAAGCACCAACAGCGAAACAACACAATGCTGAAAGAAAGACTCCGTCTGTCCAAAGTGGAGTCAGAGCGGTACAAAGAGGATCTGGCTCTCTGCATGGAAGACTTTGAAAGGCTTTCCCTCACGGATCTCACAACAGAGACCCGGCCTTCAGACAGTTCCGGGCCAGGTTAATGGCCATGAAAAAGAAATATGTACAAGGTGTACCCTTGAGCCAATCTGAAAAGGAGGCATTTGAAATTCGAGGAGAATATTTAGCATCAAAATTAAAACAACGCGAGCAAAGAATTGAGGGATTATTAAAGGAGGTTGAAAAGCTGAAAAGGAACATCGCTGCAGATCGCAGGAAGTATATAGTGTCTCTAACCGCAGCAAAAACTTGCACTTGTGAATGGCGACATTCTTTGCTTGAAGAAGAACAAAAGCAAGAGATCGGTCGTCTGAAAGGTCAAGTAAAGGAGCTTGAGTTAGAACTGAAAAAAGAAAGGGAGAGGCAACGTCAACGTGAGACACAGAGAACATCTGCGCCTCAACCTGAAACTGTAGTGCCGAAAACTGGTCCAGGCACTGTCAAACGCTATCAGCCTTTACGGGTTTTACCTCCTATAAGAAGACGATCTTCTTAGCAGCGTGGCTGTAAAGAAAATGTAGTATTTATTCATACAAATGTATATCTATGTAAACTGAACTGTTGGCTGACATGTAGCTCCTGTGATCCCACCGGCCGTCCCTGGAAAGGGGGATCTCTCTTTGAATTGCCTTTCCCGAGGTTTCTTCCTCATCGGTCTGGCCTCTGGGGGAGTTTTTCCTCGTCTTCATAGAGAGCCTTGGGCTGGATCAGGAGCTCCATGACAGCAAAAACAACAAATAATAATATAAATAAATAAAATAAATATTTGGTTTCTTTTAGATTTCTTTCCCCATGTGTAAATTGCCAGCCTTAAACCTTGGTTAAACACATTCCCATTATTCATATGTGTGCTCTGACAGGAAAACTCCAAAGTTAACATTCCATTTTTATTCGTTTATTTATGTTGTGGCACAAATCATTAAATAAATTGAAAAGGATCAAACATGGTCAAAAA
>NW_022060190.1:0-43324 GCF_007364275.1 Archocentrus centrarchus
CCCTTCTGTCATTCATGAATAACTTCCCAAAACTCCATTCAAACTGCTTCCAATCATGTTTCCCCATGATTCTCCTTCAATCTCATATCATTTTCAACAGAAAGACCCGTGTCATTACCGTTTTCCAAGCGCTGTACCTGTTATTTCAGTTTTGAGCTTTTCTCGCTGAGAGATCACTTTTGTCATTTCATGAATAACTTCAAAAACTCCATTCAAATGCTTCCAATCATGTTTCCCCACGATTCTCCTTCAATCTCTTGTCATTTTAAACAAGAAAGACCCGTGTCATTCCCGTTTTGCAAGCGCTGTACCTTTTATTTCAGTTTTGGGCTTTCCTTGCCGAGAGAAGCACACTTTTGTCATTTCATGAATAACTTCACAAACTCCATTCAAACTGCTTCCAATCATGTTTCCCCATGATTCTCCTTCAATCTCTTGTCATTTTAAACAAGAAACACCCGTGTCATTACCGTTTTCCAAGCTCTGTACCTGTTATTTCAGTTTTGAGCTTTTCTCGCTGAGAGATCACTTTTGTCATTTCATGAATAACTTCAAAAACTCCATTCAAACTGCTTCCAATCATGTTTCCCCATGATTCTCCTTCAATCTCCTGTCATTTTCAACAAGAAAGACCCGTTGTCATTACCTGCTTTCAAGCGCTGTACCTGTTATTTCAGTTTTGAGCTTTTCTCGCTGAGAGAAGATCACTTTTGTCATTTCATGAATAACTTCACAAACTCCATTCAAACTGCTTCCAATCATGTTTCCCCATGATTCTCCTTCAATCTCCTATCATTTTAAACAAGAAAGACCCGTGTCATTACCGTTTTCCAAGCGCTGTACCTGTTATTTCAATTTTTTTAGCTTTTCTCGCTGAGAGAAGATCACTTTTGTCATTTCATGAATAACTTCACAAACTCCATTCAAACTGCTTCCAATCATGTTTCCCCATGATTCTCCTTCAATCTTCTATCATTTTCAACAAGAAAGACCCGTGTCATTACCGTTTTCCAAGCGCTGTACCTGTTATTTCAGTTTTGAGCTTTTCTCGCTGAGAGATCACTTTTGTCATTTCATGAATAACTTCAAAAAACTCCATTCAAATGCTTCCAATCATGTTTCCCCACGATTCTCCTTCAATCTCTTGTCATTTTAAACAAGAAAGACCCGTGTCATTCCCGTTTTGCAAGCGCTGTACCTTTTATTTCAGTTTTGGGCTTTCCTTGCCGAGAGAAGCACACTTTTGTCATTTCATGAATAACTTCACAAACTCCATTCAAACTGCTTCCAATCATGTTTCCCCATGATTCTCCTTCAATCTCCTGTCATTTTAAACAAGAAACACCCGTGTCACTACCGTTTTCCAAGCGCTGTACCTGTTATTTCAGTTTTGAGCTTTTCTCGCTGAGAGAAGATCACTTTTGTCATTTCATGAATAACTTCACAAACTCCATTCAAACTGCTTCCAATCATGTTTCCCCATGATTCTCCTTCAATCTCCTGTCATTTTCAACAAGAAAGACCCGTGTCATTACCATTCTCCAAGCGCTGTACCTGTTATTTCAGTTTTGAGCTTTTCTCGCTGAGAGAAGATCACTTTTGTCATTTCATGAATAACTTCACAAACTCCATTCAAACTGCTTCCAATCATGTTTCCCCATGATTCTCCTTCAATCTCCTATCATTTTAAACAAGAAAGACCCGTGTCATTACCGTTTTCCAAGCGCTGTACCTGTTATTTCAATTTTTTTAGCTTTTCTCGCTGAGAGAAGATCACTTTTGTCATTTCATGAATAACTTCACAAACTCCATTCAAACTGCTTCCAATCATGTTTCCCCATGATTCTCCTTCAATCTTCTATCATTTTCAACAAGAAAGACCCGTGTCATTACCGTTTTCCAAGCGCTGTACCTGTTATTTCAGTTTTGAGCTTTTCTCGCTGAGAGATCACTTTTGTCATTTCATGAATAACTTCAAAAACTCCATTCAACTGCTTCCAATCATGTTTCCCCACGATTCTCCTTCAATCTCTTGTCATTTTAAACAAGAAAGACCCGTGTCATTCCCGTTTTGCAAGCGCTGTACCTTTTATTTCAGTTTTGGGCTTTCCTTGCCGAGAGAAGCACACTTTTGTCATTTCATGAATAACTTCACAAACTCCATTCAAACTGCTTCCAATCATGTTTCCCCATGATTCTCCTTCAATCTCCTGTCATTTTAAACAAGAAACACCCGTGTCACTACCGTTTTCCAAGCGCTGTACCTGTTATTTCAGTTTGAGCTTTTCTCGCTGAGAGAAGATCACTTTTGTCATTTCATGAATAACTTCACAAACTCCATTCAAACTGCTTCCAATCATGTTTCCCCATGATTCTCCTTCAATCTCCTATCATTTTAAACAAGAAAGCCGCGTGTCATTACCGTTTTCCAAGCGCTGTACCTGTTATTTCAGTTTTGAGCTTTTCTCGCTGAGAGAAGATCACTTTTGTTATTACATGAATAATTTCACAAACTCCATTCAAACTGCTTCCAATCATGTTTCCCCATGATTCTCCTTCAATCTCCTGTCATTTTCAACAAGAAAGACCCGTGTCATTACCGTTTTCAAAGCGCTGTACCTGTTATTTCAGTTTTGAGCTTTTCTCGCTGAGAGAAGATCACTTTTGTCATTTCATGAATAACTTCACAAACTCCATTCAAAGTGCTTCCAATCATGTTTCCTCATGATTCTCCTTCAATCTCCTATCATTTTAAACAAGAAAGCCACGTGTCATTACCGTTTTGCAAGCGCTTTTCTCGCTGAGAGAAGCACACTTTTGTCATTTCATGAATAACTTCACAAACTCCATTCAAACTGCTTCCAATCATGTTTCCCCATGATTCTCCTTCAATCTCCTGTCATTTTAAAGAAGAAAGTGGCGTGTCATTACCGTTTTCCAAGTGCAGTAGCTGTTTATGTGATTTTTGAGCTTTTCTCACCGAGAGAAGCACACTTTTTATTATTATTATTAGAAAGCACTGCATCAATTTTCATTGTTATGCAGATGATACTCAGCTTTACCTATCAATGAAGCCAGATGACACACATCAATTAATTAAACTGCAGGTGTTAGGTTCGGACCACCGTTGAATAAAGAAAGACACAGAAACCCGTAGTTGATCTTTTTACCTGCAGGGAGAGTCTCAGTCAGCTCACACCCGTTTGCGTGTCTGAAAGAGAGTCTGACTTCCTTCTTCCTGCCGGCTCTTTTATTTTGGCATCACGTGGGTGTGTGGGGGTGTGTGTATTGTGTGTGTGACGTCAGGAAAGAGGCGTTACCTGCTTTCCTCACCTGGAGAGTCCGGGTGTGTATGAGTATGTTTTGTGCTTACAATCTGATGGTCATGTGCATATTTATGATGAACACATTTTGATACATAGAAAAACAGTTAAACGTTTATCTATTCTAACAGCAGGAATGTCTTAAAGACATTAAGGCCTGGATGACCTCTAATTTCCTGCTTCTAAATTCAGATAAAACTGAAATTCTTGTTCTCGGCCCCACAAATCTTAGAAACATGGTGTCTAACCAGATACTTACTCTGGATGGCATTACTTTGGCCTCCAGTAACACTGTGAGAAATCTTGGAGTCATTTTTGACCAGGATATGTCCTTCAATGCACATATTAAACAAATATGTAAGACCGCCTTTTTGCATTTGCGCAATATTTCTAAAATTAGAAACATCCTTTCTCAGAGTGATGCTGAAAAGCTAATTCATGCATTTATTACTTCTAGGGTGGACTATTGTAATTCATTATTATCAGGCTGTCCTAAAAGCTCCCTGAAAAGCCTTCAGCTGATCCAAAATGCTGCAGCTAGAGTACTGACAGGGACTAGAAAGAGAGAGCATATTTCTCCCATATTGGCTTCTCTTCATTGGCTCCCTGTTAAATCTAGAATAGAATTTAAAATTCTACTCCTCACATACAAGGTCTTGAATAATCAGGCACCATCTTATCTCAAAGACCTCATAGTACCATATCACCCCAATAGAGCACTTCACTCTCAGACTGCTGGCTTACTTGTGGTTCCTAGGATACTTAAGAGTAGAATGGGAGGCAGAGCCTTCAGCTTTCAGGCCCCTCTTCTGTGGAACCAGCTTCCCGCTTGGATTCGGGAGACAGACACCCTCTCTATTTTTAAGATTAGGCTTAAAACTTTCCTTTATGATAAAGCTTATAGTTAGGGCTGGATCAGGTGACCCTGAACCATCCCTTAGTTATGCTGCTATAGGCCTAGTCTGCTGGGGGGTTCACATAATGCACTGTTTCTTCTCATTCACCTTATTTACTTTGTTTATACTCCACTCTGCATTTAATCATTAATTGATATTAATCTCTGGCTCTCTTCCACAGCATGTCTTTCTCTCCCCTCAGCCCAACCGGTCGCGGCAGATGACTGCCCCTCCCTGAGCCTGGTTCTGCTGGAGGTTTCATCCTGTTAAAAGGGAGTTTTTCCTTTCCACTGTCGCCAAGTGCTGCTCATAGGGGATCGTTTTGACTGTTGGGTTTTCTCTGTATTATTGTAGGATCTTTACCCACAATACAAAGCGCCTTGAGGCGACTGATTGTTGTGATTTGGCGCTATATAAATAAAATTGAATTGAACTGAATTGAAATTGAACTTTTGTCATTTCATGAATAACTTCACAAACTCCCTTCAAACTGCTTGCAATCATGTTTCCCCATGATTCTCCTTCAATCTCCTGTCATTTTAAACAAGAAAGCCAAGTGTCATTACCATTCTGCAAGCGCAGTACCTTATATTTCAGTTTTGAGCTTTTCTCGCTGAGAGAAGCACACTTTGATCATTTCATGAATAACTTCACAAACTCCATTCAGACTGCTTCCAATCATGTTTCCCCATGATTCTCCTTCAATCTCCTATCATTTTAAACAAGAAAGCCGCGTGTCATTACCGTTTTCCAAGCGCTGTACCTGTTATTTCAGTTTTGAGCTTTTCTCGCTGAGAGAAGATCACTTTTGTCATTTCATGAATAATTTCACAAACTCCATTCAAACTGCTTCCAATCATGTTTCCCCATGATTCTCCTTCAATCTCCTGTCATTTTAAACAAGAAAGACCCGTGTCATTACCGTTTTCCAAGCGCTGTACCTGTTATTTCAGTTTTGAGCTTTTCTCGCTGAGAGATCACTTTTGTCATTTCATGAATAACTTCACAAACTCCATTCAAACTGCTTCCAATCATGTTTCCCCATGATTCTCCTTCAATCTTCTATCATTTTAAACAAGAAAGACCCGTGTCATTACCGTTTTCCAAGCGCTGTACCTGTTATTTCAGTTTTGAGCTTTTCTCGCTGAGAGATCACTTTTGTCATTTCATGAATAACTTCACAAACTCCATTCAAACTGCTTCCAATCATGTTTCCTCATGATTCTCCTTCAATCTCCTATCATTTTAAACAAGAAAGCCGCATGTCATTACCGTTTTGAAAGCGCTTTTCTCGCTGAGAGAAGATCACTTTTGTCATTTCATGAATAACTTCACAAACTCCATTCAAACTGCTTCCAATCATGTTTCCTCATGATTCTCCTTCAATCTCCTGTCATTTTAAACAAGAAAGTTGCGTGTCATTACCGTTTTCCAAGTGCAGTAGCTGTTTATGTGATTTTTGAGCTTTTCTCACCGAGAGAAGCACACTTTTTATTATTATTATTAGAAAGCACTGCATCAATTTTCATTGTTATGCAGATGATACTCAGCTTTACCTATCAATGAAGCCAGATGACACACATCAATTAATTAAACTGCAGGTGTTAGGTTCGGACCACCGTTGAATAAAGAAAGACACAGAAACCCGTAGTTGATCTTTTTACCTGCAGGGAGAGTCTCAGTCAGCTCACACCTGTTTGCGTGTCTGAAAGAGAGTCTGACTTCCTTCTTCCTGCCGGCTCTTTTATTTTGGCATCACGTGGGTGTGTGGGGGTGTGTGTATTGTGTGTGTGACGTCAGGAAAGAGGCGTTACCTGCTTTCCTCACCTGGAGAGTCCGGGTGTGTATGAGTATGTTTTGTGCTTACAATCTGATGGTCATGTGCATATTTATGATGAACACATTTTGATACATAGAAAAACAGTTAAACGTTTATCTATTCTAACAGCAGGAATGTCTTAAAGACATTAAGGCCTGGATGACCTCTAATTTCCTGCTTCTAAATTCAGATAAAACTGAAATTCTTGTTCTCGGCCCCACAAATCTTAGAAACATGGTGTCTAACCAGATACTTACTCTGGATGGCATTACTTTGGCCTCCAGTAACACTGTGAGAAATCTTGGAGTCATTTTTGACCAGGATATGTCCTTCAATGCACATATTAAACAAATATGTAAGACCGCCTTTTTGCATTTGCGCAATATTTCTAAAATTAGAAACATCCTTTCTCAGAGTGATGCTGAAAAGCTAATTCATGCATTTATTACTTCTAGGGTGGACTATTGTAATTCATTATTATCAGGCTGTCCTAAAAGCTCCCTGAAAAGCCTTCAGCTGATCCAAAATGCTGCAGCTAGAGTACTGACAGGGACTAGAAAGAGAGAGCATATTTCTCCCATATTGGCTTCTCTTCATTGGCTCCCTGTTAAATCTAGAATAGAATTTAAAATTCTACTCCTCACATACAAGGTCTTGAATAATCAGGCACCATCTTATCTCAAAGACCTCATAGTACCATATCACCCCAATAGAGCACTTCACTCTCAGACTGCTGGCTTACTTGTGGTTCCTAGGATACTTAAGAGTAGAATGGGAGGCAGAGCCTTCAGCATTCAGGCCCCTCTTCTGTGGAACCAGCTTCCAGCTTGGATTCGGGAGACAGACACCCTCTCTATTTTTAAGATTAGGCTTAAAACGTTCCTTTATGATAAAGCTTATAGTTAGGGCTGGATCAGGTGACCCTGAACCATCCCTTAGTTATGCTGCTATAGGCCTAGTCTGCTGGGGGGTTCACATAATGCACTGTTTCTTCTCATTCACCTTATTTACTTTGTTTATACTCCACTCTGCATTTAATCATTAATTGATATTAATCTCTGGCTCTCTTCCACAGCATGTCTTTTCTCTCCCCTCAGCCCAACCAGTCGCGGCAGATGACTGCCCCTCCCTGAGCCTGGTTCTGCTGGAGGTTTCTTCCTGTTAAAAGGGAGTTTTTCCTTTCCACTGTCGCCAAGTGCTGCTCATAGGGGATCGTTTTGACTGTTGGGTTTTCTCTGTATTATTGTAGGATCTTTACCCACAATACAAAGCGCCTTGAGGCGACTGATTGTTGTGATTTGGCGCTATATAAATAAAATTGAATTGAACTGAATTGAAATTGAACTTTTGTCATTTCATGAATAACTTCACAAACTCCCTTCAAACTGCTTGCAATCATGTTTCCCCATGATTCTCCTTCAATCTCCTGTCATTTTAAACAAGAAAGCCAAGTGTCATTACCATTCTGCAAGCGCAGTACCTTATATTTCAGTTTTGAGCTTTTCTCGCTGAGAGAAGCACACTTTTGTCATTTCATGAATAACTTCACAAACTCCATTCAAACTGCTTCCAATCATGTTTCCCCATGATTCTCCTTCAATCTCCTGTCATTTTAAACAAGAAAGCTGAGTGTCATTACCATTCTGCAAGCGCAGTACCTTTTATTTCAGTTTTGAGCTTTTCTCGCTGAGAGAAGCACACTTTTGTCATTTCATGAATAACTTCACAAACTCCATTCAAACTGCTTCCAATCATGTTTCCCCATGATTCTCCTTCAAGCTCCTGTCATTTTAAACAAGAAAGCCGTGTGTCATTACCGTTTTGCAAGCGCAGTACCTTTTATTTCAGTTTTGGGCTTTCCTTGCCGAGAGAAGCACACTTTTGTCATTACATGAATAACTTCGTAAACTCCATTCAAACTGCTTCCAAACATGATTCCCCATGAATCATTCTCCTGTCATGTTAAAGAAGAAAGCGGAGTGTCATTACCATTCTGCAAGCGCAGTAGCTGTTTATGTGCCTTTTGAGGTTTTCTTGCCGAGAGAAGCACACTTTTGTCATTTCATGAATAACTTCACAAATTTCATTCAAACTGCTTCAAAACATGTTTCTCCATGATTCTCCTTTAATCTCCTGTCATTTTAAAACAGAAACCCGTGTTTCAGCACCTTCATGCAAGCACAGTACCTGCAGTCCCAGTACCAGTTTATTTATTATTTATTACTGTCACCAACCACTGTCCTCTCCGCGCACATGCCCCATAATTTATAATATATACACCTCTATACTTTTTACTACTTCCATGGCCGTTTCAACAGTTGTTATGATATTCTGCCATTGAGATTTTTAATTTCTATAATGTCTATTTCTATATTGTTTTTTAATTTCTATATTTTTGTTCTATATCTTATAGTTATTGCTTTATTTTTATACTTGGTTGACTACGAGAGAGCCCTGCGCAAAAAATTCCAATGAATTACAAATACGAATTTGTTACAAATACGAAATTCAAATACTTCGTACTGCACTTAAGTAGATTTTTCAGGTATCTGTACTTTACTTGATTATTTATTTTTCTGACTACTTTTTACTTTAACTCCCTATATTTTTACACAAGTATCTGTACGTTCTACTTCTTACATCTTCAAAACAGACTTGTTACCTGTTTGGTTAGCTTTACACAAAAATAGCAGGTAGAAAAGTCCTCCAAAGAGCTACTTTTACTTTCTTACCTTGAGTACATTTCAGAGCCTGTCCTTTTTTACTTTTACTTAAGCAAAGAAGTTGAACCAGTGCTTCGACTTTTACCAAAGTATTTTTTAACGCAAGTACTTGCACTTCTACTTAAGTACAGAATGTCAGTACTTTAGCCACCTCTGATTATTTGTGAGGGTTCTTTCATGTCAGAACATTGTTTGATTAAAGAACCAGTTCTGTTGCCAGTAAATACATTTTTGACCAGTTTTCCACCAATAAAACATATCAAACTTTGAACTTGTGTGTGGTACTAAATTATTCTTGTGCTACTGAAATATTTAGCTTGCTAATACCAGTGCGGCCACCTGATAAAGTACAGCCCTGGAATGACGTCATTACATTTGATAAAGCCATTTTGTTTGGTGGTTTGCCCACATCCTATGATTACAAAACATATACATATGTAAATTATACATGCAATAATAGAAGAAAGTAAAATCAAATTGCATTTTTTTTTAAGCTTTGCTCAGAGTATTTAATGATCTGTCAGGTTTTCGATATGTGTCCCCCCAATAGTAAACTTATTCCCATGCCCTTGGCACTAGCGATCATTCTGTACCGGAAGGATTCCTTCCCCGTCAATTTTTTTTTTTTTATACTTTAATCCCTGATTAGCAATGGCTTGTTGAGTTTTTTTTATTTCTTCCCAAATGGTCATTTTTGAAAATATGCACTGCAAGAATCCTGTTGTTAATTTTCAAAATGTTTGCTGGACAATTGTTAAGATTCTGGATGCAATGTCACATCTATTAATCTGAGGACCAGCCTGAGTATGACATAACACGTGCATAAAGTCATAAAGTACTTCAAAAGACCATCAGATAAGACAATCAGTAGATTTCTGGTAAGACTAATAATTTACTAGAATTTTACTCACCAAAAACCTATAGCACAGACTTCTATCATACAACATGTCATATTTTTTGTCAGATAATTCTAATAAAATATCCCAAAGGGAACCTATACAAACACAGAGTAGAATTGAGTGACTGAAATTAGCTGAGGTGAGGCCTAACAGACAGCTGTTAGCTACAGCCAATCAAACCCACTACATCCTAACTTTAAGCCTCAGATGTATTCCAGATGATTATTAATACTGTACAGCTGCTACCATGGGTAAACTATCCATAAAAGGCAAAACATCCTTTGTACCAGGTTGTAAACATACATTTTAATCCCCTGAAGTTGGGCAGTTTAACACTGGAGTCCACAGGAGATTGACTCACTTTTGAAAAAAGAAAAAGCTTTTAGAGGCTTTAAAAGGATAGTTCCAATGGCTATGCCCATCTTTTAAATAGAGTGCCTTAAACGGGGTCATTTTTTTAGATTCTGTTTTGGATTCTTTTGGAGTTTAATTTTTCATCTGGGTTGCTGCAGTGTTTTTTTTTTTTGTTTTGTTTTGTTTTTTTAACAGTCACTGTTGACTCTGAGCAGGGATAAACAAAGCATTCAAAGATTTGACATTTAAATGTAATTTCTCTACCCTGGTGCTATCCCTTTAAAGCTTTCAAATTAACCATTGTTTTATTGTCTTAAACCATGAAGAACAGGTACTATTAAAATAAAAATACAAATTTTTCATATATTCCTGAAGAAATTATTCCATGTTGTATTAGGCTGACATCCAACAACAATGTAAACAACAGACATTTTTTTTCAAAAGTCCAGAGAGCAAATTTATTTCTATTATTTCATTTCCTAAATAAAAATATCCCTCTACAATACATTAAAAATGTGAAAAATTTCTTTTCACATTGTGTCAAATCTGTTAAAGGAGGAGGGCAGAAGCAAAGATTTAGCATGTAGCTTTGATTTGTTTGTTGGGTACACAACTTCTTGAAGCTCTACAAATCCATCCTGTAGCTTAGATTCACAGGCAGTGAAAGAACAAAACACTTAAAGTTGAAAAACTGACAGAAACAACAGCCAAAAGAAGTCTCTCTTTTTTTTTCTTCATTTTTAGAAAAAGAATGACTACACTTGTGAAATTTCACAAGTTTTCCATCTGGTTCTCTTGAAGAAGAAATACATCCTACAGGACCATTTTCTACTCATCGCTCTCTTCCTTTCATCCTTCCTAATCTGACAGTCTCCTTATAGGGCTTGTAGTTTTAGCCTGATGCTCTCTATATACAAGGTTATCAAGCCTTGTTTGTTGATCACTGTGAATTTACACACAAACAGGTGGTTGAGAAGCTTCAGTCTGTCTATTGGCCAGTCTTCTTCTCCTTCTGGAAACTGAAGCTGGTCCGGCGGCTCAGTTTCCGTTGTTTCTGGGCAAAGTAATCAGCACGAGAAGTGCTGGCCCGGGACTCGAGGATGTAGTTCACCTGAAAAAAAGTGTGAAAAACTGGCTTTATTTGTGTGATGGACACAGTTGTATCTCAATACAGTACTGTGCAAAAGGCACCCCTCATTGTTTTGTTTCCTAGGACCCAGACATTCCAGTATTAGTTCTCAGACTCCCTGAAGGTCTTTCAAACTTTTTCCTTTGGCATTTGTGTTTTTTTTTTCATGTAGTTGGAGTCCACTCTTTTTACCTGATCATTTTCAAAGAGATGCTCTTTGTTTGTTAACACTAACACTATGATTTTGAATCATAAAAAGGAACAAGGAATGAAACAGTGTTTACACCAGTAGCAGGTGTAAAAAAAAGTGTCTACAACGAATGAACAGTATTTAAAAAACATGTGAAAAGAGAGCTGAGCATAAAACAAAAAAGGTCAATTTACCAGACAACAACATCCCTTACCTATGATCATGGGCTTTGGATAATGACCAAAAGAATGAGATTGTGGATAAAAGTGGCAGAAAGTAGACTTCTCCAAAGGGTGGCTGGACTCAGCCTTAGAGACAGGGGGAGAAGTTAAGTCATTTGAAAGGTAACCAGTAGCCAGTCAAGCCAGTACTCCTCCACATCGAAAGGAGCCAGTTGAGGTGGTTTGGGCATCTGATTAGGATGCTTCCTGGACAAGGTGCTTCAGGCATGTCCTACCAGGAGGACGCCTCAGGGTAGACCCAGGACACGTTGAAGAGATTATGTCTCTCAGCTAGCCTCAGTGTTCCAGGCCAGATCAACTGGAGGAGGATAGATAGATGAACTGGAGGAGGTGACTAGGGAGAGGGAGGTCTTAGGCTTCTCTGTATTATTGTAAGGCCTTTACCTTACAATAAAAAGTGCCTTGAGGCAACGGTTGTTGTGATTTGGCACTATATATATATATATAAAACTGAATTAAAATTGAAATGAATTCTCTGCTTATGCTGCTACCCCTGTGACACAGTCCCAGATAAGTGGTAGAAAATGGATGAATAGATGGAATACCTTACCATGTAGTCTCACCTAACTTTTGACCAGTGTATGAAAATTAGCCATCAGAAGCCACTTCTGATACATAGCAATGGAAAAGCATCCATATACTTTAGAAAATCTTATAAAATGAATCAGATCTTTTTAAACTGCAGCTTATAAACTGTCCATGAGCATCATTTGAAGCAAAATACATCATACCATAATAAATAGTTAGATCCTGACCAATCCTTTGCCAACTGTTACGGAAGAAGATGAGTAGTCAAAATTGCAGGAGTATGGTGAGCAGCTAGCAAAGCTGCTGGAAAAATGCTGGGCAAAATGTCTGAAAAGTCAAATATTGAAGCACTAATAAAAAACAAATAAACCAAAAAAAACAAAAAAAAAACAAAGTGTGCATTTACTTGTGTTAGGAGCTCACAGTGAGACATGCTATGCTGGTCCCAACTTCTCCCGACAACAAGTTCAAGCTCTACCACAAATGCTGGTAGAGCTGGTCATGATGCATGAGGAGCAGGCAGCAGTGAATCAGTGACAGCTGGAAGCCTTACATGTTCAGTCTGAACAGCAGCATGGGCTATGACCAAAATCTGGACTGAATTATGACCCAAATCTATTGGTCAGGTAACTGAGGGGATATGCACGGGTGGTGCACATCCTGAAACAAAGTAGCAGTATTACTTCCTTCTTCCAGCTCAAAATAACTTGACAAGTGGCAAGAGCTTTTTGTTGTCACACAGCGGCAAAGTTGATTATGAGGTGGCACATTCTGACAGGGGTGGAATCATACAAATATACCACCTTAAAGCCTCCTGAAAGCGTTGAGGGAGGCAGAGTCTGTTTCTCTAGTGAGCTTGGTGAAAGACAGATGAGTTGGGGCTTGAGGCACCAAATTCAAACATTCCCGCTTCACTCCTTTGTGATGACCATCTCAAGCCAGCCCAGAGAGCAGATGTTGCTGCAAGTGGTTTGCTGATGTATTCTCTCCCCTGCCAGGCCGCACCACCCTCATACAGCACCACAGTGAAACTCGGCCACGTGTGACAGTGCGTTCCCTATACATTGCCTGAGTACAACAGGAAAGTAGTTCAGAGAAAATTGGCTGCTATGCTGGAGATGGGAGTAAGAGTAAGACAAGACAAGAGACAGTACACGGTGTAGCCCCATAGTTCTGTTTGCGAAGAAAGATGGGTGTATACAGTTATGTGTAGACTGCCACAAGATGAATGAAGTGCCACAATTTAATGCTTATTCCATACTCCAGATTGATACCCTTTGTTATTACCTCCTGGGACACCCATTCAGCCTCCATGACCTGCTGCAGTAGCTCCACTGCCTGAAGGATACCAATGCTTGGATCACCCAATGATATCTGACTTTACAACCTTTCAAGGTGATCCATAGGCTGGGACACAGATGGCACTGTGTGTGTTACAGAGATATAAAACTGTACGGCAAAGTGAATATGGGACAAACTAAGCACACATGATAGATATGTGTGCTGCTATAAGATTTTGAAGTGGCCCGTTTGAGCCTTGGGGAACTGCAGGCATGTGAACTCTCTCCATGATGCACATGTACATTTGATGCTGACATTAGAACAGATGTTGGACATTCCATCAGTCTGATGAAATCTCCAACAGGAAACAATACTTCCTCCAACAGGAAGGAAGTATTGTTTTCACTAGATGAAGGGCACTGCAATCATTAATCAATGTACTGTACTTTACTTAAGTGAATATTAGTTCTTTTAACATAGAGACTATTTTGATCTGCTTAGTCTCTCTTGCCACTCCTGCAGTCTCATATCCAGTAGATGTTACTAAAACAAAATCCAAAGTGTTAAAACTTTGCTCTCACAGAAATGTGCTCCAGTGCAGAGATTCAGCTCAAACTCACCTTCAGGACTATTTCATTGACAGTAGCAGCATCAGACTCAAAGTAGAGAGGCTTGTAGTCATGATTGCTGAGATAAGTGAGTTTGAATATTGCATGACCTATAAAAAAAAAAAAAAAAAAAAGGAAAAAGGAAAAACATGTTTCATATGACAAAAATGACACAGAGAACTTGTCCAGCAACCCTTATGGGTTGAAAACTAACTGCAGTATATGCACCAGAAATGATCCAGAAATAAATGAATGTTAACTGGTCACATTTTTTTTAAAACAAGAATAATTAGAATGTTAGTATAATTGGCAGTTTGCAATCAAAGGATCATCATATTAGAGGAAGGTGATAAAACATAAATAATATTCAGTTATTCACCATTGCATGAAATATGGGCAAACAGTATGTGCTGCATCATCATAAATGGTTAAAAGCAAAATAAACCGTTAATATCATGTAGACATGTGAAGGGTTAGCCACTGTCCTGTGCTCCACTCACTAGGGCTTCTTTCCTCCACAAGGTCACAAGCACAGAGGTGGTCCGAGTCAATGGAAATGGGTTTCTGCCGAATCCAGAACTTAGTACTGGCCTTCTGATTGGTGACAGGATCAATTTCCACTTTTTCTCCTGAAATTCCTGATGAGACACCCATATGTCAGATCATGATGGTCAATACATTTTATACATGATACACATACATTTTTGGACCCCCAGGATCCCATTCGAACTGTCACAGGGTGTGAATAAATGTTTGATTTATTTTTTTTACATTTTTTTACACTGAATAAATTCAATGATTTCCACAAAGTAGGTGCATTATGTACATGTTTCATGTGTTAATGACCACCTAACCCGAGACACGACAAGACCAAGACCAGACTGTTTCGAGACCGAGACAAGACCAAGACTTTTAGGGTCCAAGACCCAGTCAAGACCAAGACCAGTGCCCCACTCTACATGACTCAATAAAATGTGAATCAAAATCACTTCTCAAATTGATCTGAAAGATCCACATTCCCATAAAAACCCTAGCTATTAAACACTGAAATAAATTTAACCATCTTTATTTAATACTACTGGGTGACTTCCATCGTTTATCACAGAATGTAGCACTAGTATTCATAGTTCATCACAATAGTCTTTACTTTTCTCTGCCTTTCATAAACAATACATACAGTTATGTTGTTCCTGGATTTGAATCAGTAAGTTTTGCATCCAATAAAAGGATGTTAACAAAAAAATTGGACAATATTCTGGCAATTTAGTTATATTTTCACAGCTGTGGTCTTGACTGGTCTTGAAATAAAATCCCAAGTCCTCAATGTCCAAGTCCATGACAAAACCGAGACCATCAAAAAGCGGTGTTGAGACCAAGATGGTCTCGAGTACTACAACACTACTACAAATACACAATCTTGGAAAAAAAACTGCTGTTAGTAACAGTTTACACTGTTCAATTTGGTTAGGTTTATGCAAGTTCTCAGAAACTCTTGAACGCGATAATGAAAGAACAATCTCACTTAAGATGTTCAAATTAACACCACAGATGCAGGCACTGACTTGAAGGTAAAAGTCAGAAGTCAGGTTCAACAAAAACTTTAACATTGGCCATAACTTTAGAATGATGTGACATGGAATGTTCAAATTCACACCATAAATGCATCTATTAAAATGAGTTTGAATCTTGGCGACCTTGACCTGAAGGTTAAGGTCAGAGATCATTTGTTCTGAAAATCTTGTGAATGCGATAACTCGGGAACAATGTGACCTAGGATGTGCAAATTCACACCACAGATGCATACTGTTCCAAGCTAAACCCATCAAACGTGACACACTTTTTCACTGACTTTACTGTAACAGCACTTTGATTCCCCACCCCTCCCCCTTACCCCTGTGATGAATCCAAAACAGCTGAGCATTGGCACCTGCTCAGAAGTGCTCTTGTTTATTTTGCATTGCAGTGTTCTATTCTTAAGAAGCGGGACCACCATCACAGCTTGCCCATCAAAGGGCAATGTTCCTGATTTCAATGTGATGCTGCAGAAGTGTGTCAACCAGGATATCTCTAGAACATACAGAGCCTTAAGGAACTTGGGGCAAATCCATCCCGAGAGGCCATCTACCGGAGAGTACTCTTAGTTTTTTTCTATACAATTTATTTACTTACTTAGATTTTATCATCTTCATCACTTAGACATAATAGATTTCAAGCCTTTCTGGCTAAAAATGACCTAATAACACTGCTCCATCTGACTCCTTAATATGTGATTACCCTTTGGTGGAACTTCTGTAAAGTTTTACAACTATTACAGGTCAAATTTGTTTGGATTTTACAGTAGTGTTTGTATATGTTTGTAAAGGTTCACAAATTGTGAAGAAGTGGATATAAAACCCAAGTGATTCTTTCTAATTATTTGTGAAACAGCAGACGAAGTGTGTTCAAAGGTTTGAGGCACACTGTTTGCAAAGGTTTTGAGTGATGTCTGAGCTGATATTTGTGTTAGCTTGAGTGTGCAGCAAAAATCAAGTGAAGTTAATGTTTGTAAAGCTTCTCTGTTGTATTTTTAATTTTAATTTTAGCTGTCGGGAACAGCCATGCTCATGAATATACAGGCTGTGACATCCCTTTGTAATAGGGCCCACACTAACAAGTCATTTTTTATAGTTTCTTGTATCTTTAACTAGTGATGTTAAACCAGGCATTTATTTGTGCTCCTTTTTGATGATTTTGCTACGGTTAAATTTGTTTATTTAATTAGCATGGCTGTAGACTCCTGATGGTTTCAGGAACAATGTCTCTATAATGTATCTATAAGTATGTACGTGTATATGCATCCTGTAGATGTTATATTTGTTATGGAGTTGACATGCACATGCTTTATAAGGCCAAGTTTCACTTCATAATCATAAATTAAAAAAAAAAAAGGACTACAAGCTATAAGTAAATAACATGCAGCAAGCAGCTGGTCACCTAGCTGGACATCTGTGGTGAAACGCAGTTTGTGGATCATGCTGATTTTGAAGGACTTATAGTGGTGACTGCTCAACATGTCTTGGACAGTGGTGATGTCAATAGGAGGGTCTTCCTCTGAACTCTCCTCACCTCTGGAGCCTGAAAACAGAAGGAAAACAAATTAATTACAAAAAAACATTTTTTATACCAGGATCAATGACTTGGACTTACATGATTATTCAGTCATAATGTCATTACAAAAATCAGTTTCATTTGCTGTTTAGAGGTGAAGTATCATAACAACTGACATTCTAAGATCACTTACTGTTTTCTCTGACCAGGCAAAATTCAAGGGTGTTCTGGCTCTCCAGTGAGGAGTCCAGGTCTACTGCAACATTTGGTTCAGTCTGCTTCTCCAGACGATACATAGGCCCTGTTGGAGAATGATAAGGAATTAACATGTTGATGTCAATACTAGGGCTGCAACGATTCATCGATTAACTCGATTAAATCGATTCTAAAAATTTATCGACACAAATTTACTGTGTCGATGCTTCGTTTAAACTCTGCAGCGCTCAGCTGTCTCGGTGTAAGCGGCGCTCCTCACTAGCATTAGCAGCATTAGTGCTGACGTTTTTTTGTGGGTTTATTGGGGGCTGGCAAACCAACATAGAACTGCATTACCGCCACCTACTGGACTGGAGTGTGAATCACTCACGTATACACAAGCACACATTCTAAAAAGCTCTCCGTCGCTGCGATGGATTTCATTTAACACAGAGTGGATCATCACTAGAGTTGCCACCTGTCTCGTAAAATACAGAACCCCGTATGTTACGGGACTCCGTGGAATACGGCTCCGTAACATGCCGTGTTCCGTACTTTACGGGACGGGTGGCAACTGTCGCTGACATGCATTTCCACGCCTCCACTGCTCTCTGTGTGTCTGTGTGTGTTGTGTTCGCTGAGAATTTCAGCTGCTATTTTTGTCTTTACTTCAGCTGTAGCTACCAGAACTGGTTTGCTAGCGAGCGCGGGCCATTAGCACTAGCGATGGTTCGGTACCGGAAGGCCCGCCCCCCAGGACCGAGGGGCTCCTTCAAAATATTTTTTATACTTTAATCCCTTATTAGTGACTAAATATAGACCTGCAGTAGAAACGTATTTTCGAGAATGCTTGTGAATACAAAGCATTACACCATTACTCACACATGCGCCATGGCTCCCGCAGCCACTAGTTTTTCAAAACACTCATAGCAGGCAGCGGTTTTAACTGCGCAAGCGCAAAGAGGCGAAGCTGTGACGGTGAGCTCAAGTAGTGAAAAAGGAAACGTTTTTCCAGCGTCCAAAACAGCAGCTTTTTCTTTTAGTAACCACCATTAAATCTGTGAAACAGCTGGAGGTCCTTCATCAAGCACCTGATCAGCAAGTGTTAAGGTGAAGAAAAGAGAACTTTGTAGCTGCTCCATTCACCGCTGTTTGTTCACATGGCGAGAAACTGCATTACGGAAGTTAAAATATGCAGATAAACTGTTAATAAAAAAAAGTATTTCTTATCCGATTACTCGATTAATCGCTGGAATAATCGATAGAATACTCGATTACTAAAATAATCGTTTTATGCAGCCCTAGTCAATACTCTTATTTCTTTAAATCATCAAATAATTATTTCCCCCACTGTACAGTAACTACACTTTATTGCAAAATGTATTAGCTCATCTGTCTTCACACACATACAAACTTGAGCAGCATTCCACTCTTAAGGCATTCCATAGGGTTTAGTTTGATGTTAGCCCACCCTGTTATCTAATGCCAACTATAACAGTTTCAAGGCTTCTGGGAAGGCACAAGGTTTAGGAGTGTGATGATGAGAATTTTAGACCATTTTTCCAGATGGCCATTTGTAAGGGCAGACATATGTTGGATGAGAAGGCTTGGCTCACAATTTCCACTCCAATTCATCCCAAAGGTGTTCCGTCAGGTTGAGATCAGAACTCTGTTCAGGCCAGTCAACTTTTTCCACACCAAACTCACTCATCCATGTCTTCCATGTCTTTATGGAACTTACTTTATGCACTGATGTGCAGTCATGTTGGAACAGGAAGGGGTCATCCCCAAACTGTTCACACAAAGTTGGCGCATATAGTTGTCCAAATGTCTTGGTATGCTGAAACAAAGAGTTCCTTTCTCTAGAACTAAGAGGATGAGCCCAACTCCTGAAAAACAATCCCACACCATAAGCCTCTCCTCCACTGAACTTTACACTTGGCACAATACAGTCAGACAAGTAAATTTCCTGGCAACCGCCAAACCCAAATTCATCCACTGGATTGCAAGTTGGAGAACTGTAATTTTTCACTCCAGAGACCAGGTCTCCACTGCTCTAGAGTCCATTGGCGGCATGCTTTACACCACTGCAACTAATTCCTAAAGATTTTTCAGTTCATAAAGTGAATATCTGAGTTTATAAAGACAAATGCAGACACTGCTATTTTTTTTAACAGCCCAACATTAATTTTTCTTAATTTCCTGTAAAGTAATTGAAAAATGTATACATTTTTCTACATGTTTTATAGCGCTTTTCTACTCTGAGCACTCAAAGTGCTTATACAACATGTTTACATTTACCCCATTCACACCGATTCATACAAGCACTTCCATGATTAACTAAGATAAGTGCTTTTATTAATTCAGTTCAATTCAATTTTATTTATTTAGCGCCAAATCACAACAGTCGCCTCAAGGTGCTTTGTATTGTGGGTAAAGACCCTACAATAATACAGAGAAAACCCAACAGTCAAAACGACCCCCTATGAGCAAGCACTTGGCAACAGTGGGAAGGAAAAACTCCCTTTTAACAGGAGGAAACCTCCGGCAGAACCAGGCTCAGAGAGGGGCAGTCATCTGCCGCGATCGGTTGGGCTGAGGGGAGAGAAAAAAAGACATCCTAGAGCCAGAGATTAATAACAATTAATGATTAAATGAAGAGTGGAGTATAAACAAAGTAAATAAGGTGAATGAAAAGAAACAGTGCATTATGGGAACCCCCCAGCAGCCTAGGCCTATAGCAGCATAACTAAGGGGTGGTTCAGGGTCACCTGATCCAACCCTAACTATAAGCTTGATTAAAAAGGAAAGTTTTAAGCCTAATCTTAAAAATAGAGAGGGTGTCTGTCTCCCAAATCCAAGCTCTGAGCTGGTTCCACAGAAAAGGGGCCTGAAAGCTGAAGGCTCTGCCTCCCATTCTACTTTTAAGTATCCTAGGAACCACAAGTAAGCCAGCAGTCTGAGAGCGAAGTGCTCTATTTGGGTGATATGGTACTATGAGGTCTTTAAGATAAGATGGGGCCTGTAGTTGAGGAGAAGGATTTAAAATTCTACTCTAGATTTAGCATGGAGCCAATGAAGAGAAGCCAATATGGGAGAAATCTGCTCTCTCTTTTTAGTCCCTGTCAGTACTCTAGCTGCAGCATTTTGGATCAGCTGAACGTATTTCAGGGAGCTTTTAGGACAGCCTGATAATAACAAATTACAATAGTCCACCCTAGAATTAATAAATGCATGAATTAGCTTACATTCACATTCATTATCTAACATTCACACATTCACACTCCAACGCTTGTGTCGGAGAGCCACTTGGGGTTAAGTATCTTGCCCAAGGATAACATTGGAGTAGCAGGAATCGAACCGCTGACCTTCCAATCAGTAGGTGACCTGCTCTACCTCCTGAGCTACAGCCACCCCCTTTGGCCTTTAATATTCTCCTTAACCTCTCATCCTTCTTCCTTTTAAGGTCCACCTGAGGGCAACCCATTCTTTAATAATTATTTGTAGAAGCAGTCTGCATACCTAGGTGTTTGGTTTTATACCTGTGGCCATAGATCTGATTGGAACTACTGAATTCCATGATGTGGATGGGTAAGTGCAAACATTTGGTAATATAGTGTGTCTCCTCAGGGAGCCCTGGGAACAGCTAAGATACTGCGCAGGACCCTCAAGCTCCCAGGACCCAAGGACAAAGACTGACCAAAGGGCGAGCTGGGATTTTTTTTTTGATTATATGAGGCTGAACTGTTAAAAATTCCTGGGGACTGTGTGGGATATTGGGCTCTTGAATTATGCATATACTGGGTGGCTGCAGTATTTATTTCTTTATAAGTCCAATGAAGAAATTTGACTTTTGTTTTTTACTGACTGAAATGCAAGTGAGATTCATAGCTGTGTTTTGACACTAAAAAATGTCTTGCTCACTGTAAAAATGAACTTTAATACACTCAAGGCACTGGTATTGGGCAAGTGTTCTTTCTGTCCCTTTGACACGCCACATTAAGCTCTGCTGTTATGCTGTGCTGTCGCTGTGCGCTGCGTCCTTCATAGGAACATAGTGAGGAAATGGAAGACCACAGGCACAGTTCTAGTTAAGGCCTGAAGTGGCAGGCCAAGAAAAATCTCAGATGGGCAGAGGCAAAGCAGGGAGAGAACAGTCATAGTCAACCCACAGCCCAGCTTCAAAGACCTACAACATCATCTTGCTGCAGATGTTAAAATCCCATTATTATGAAGATTATGCAACCAAGAGTACAGTATTTAAAATCCTGTTAAATGCCTATTTAATTCATTTGCTCATCCTTGTTTTGTTTTGGTTTTTTTCTTTATTGCAGTCAATCACCATCCTCAATCTGAATGTGGGCTTTGTTACATCACGCTGAATTTTTCAGAAAGTATAATTTAAAATCATTCTTAAGTCTATGTGATGGAAAACCTAAATAGTTTATTTAGGTTCACTCTGTCAGGGGAAAACAGCTTCCAGGCTGAAGCCGCCCTTCAATGTGGCATTGCTCTGCACTGATGAAAACTCAGACACCAGAATATCACTGTTATAATTTGTGAAAATTGTGAGAGCATGGAGTATTTCTAAGGGGCTCGACACACGGGGAGCGACGTCACTCACTCTCCGACCAGGCGACGTGACACATCAAAGTTGAAAAATGTTCTGGCACTAAACCAATCAGCAAGGGTTTCATTGACTGACCAATGAGCGGAGAGTATGCTACACGCTGCAGTCTACAACCACTTTCAGCACGAAGGAAAGCATCATTTTAGCTGTGTTTTACTTTCCTATATTATATGACACTTCACGTAGTGATTATCGAGTTACACATAAAAGGCAGCCGTATGGGAACGTGTTGGCGCAAGACTAACATTAACCAGACAGATAGAGAGGACTTTTGTGCTAATATAGGATGAACCCAAGGTTGTCTTTTTCTTTTGTTGAGGAGACTTAACAGCAAGATTTCTGTCAGTTCCAATAAAATCTTCTGACTCTTCATCTTTATTGCCGTGTCTGACACGGACTGCTTTGAAAATGTCTAAATCCCTCCAGTTACATAACCAATCACATTTCTTGGAGATGAGTGACGTGAGAGCGCAATTCACAATGCTGCCGTCGCTATCGCTTCCCGTGTGTTCGGTTTCACCCCAGTGGCGATGCGGCCCATTTGTCGCTGTCGTTTGTCGCTCCCCGTGTGTCAAGACCATAAGAAAAGCTGGTTGTTTCAACAGCAAAAACAAAAATCTATTAACTTCATTACCTTCACGTCATAAAAAATATGTTTTGTGTTATGTTTTGAAAACCTTCAATTTATGGAATTCACATAATTCCAATGGAGCTACTTTTCCTAAAAAGAAGTAATAAAATTAACACTGGCCTAAACACATTTTAATTTGCACAGTTCACGCATCATACGGGAGGTATATAGTAAAATATGCCAAAACAAATTTTCAGAAACAGTATTCAGATGTAGAATTATATCAAATGTGTCCAAACAAGAGTATATTTATTGATAGAGAAGACACACCACTGCTCATTTTCCATAGATTGCATTCAAGAGGGGATTAAATGAAGCAAACATCATTACCTGAGCCTTTCTGTGAACCTTTCCTCTTCTTAAGAGCTTTCAGGAGAATTTCCTTCATGGTTACCTTCAGATTGTCCACCGGAATTAGAGAGAAACCATGAGCAGCATTTCTAAAAGAGAAAAAAGTGGAAAACTGTTAAGCAACCATGAAGGCTAGAATAGGAATAATCAGTGTACTGGGATCTGTGATTTGCAAAAAACAGTAATTTGCAATCCACTGTATGGTGTGAATAGTCACCTCATTAGACATAATATGAAAACATGTTTGTACTTAGAGCAAACTAGAACTGGCACCTCAGAATCGTAGAGTTTATATGCGGAGATTTAATACAGTGGTATGCATAAGTTTGGGCACCCTTGCTGTTTTATTGATTTGAATACCTTTAACACTAATTATTGGAACACAAAATTTGTTTTGTAAGCTCAGTGACCCTTGACCTACATACACCAATTATGAGAAAAGGTTAAGGTGGCCAATTGCAAGTGGTCCTCCTCTTTGAATCTTCTCTGAAGAGTGGCAACATGGGAGCCTCAAAACCACTCCCAAATGACCTGAAGACAAAGATTATTAAACATCATGGTTTAGGTGAAGGATCCAAAAAGCTCTCTCAGAGATTTCAGCTGTCAGTTTCCACTGTGAGGAACATAGTGAGGAAATGGAAGACCACAGGCACAGTTCTAGTTAAGGCCTGAAGTGGCAGGCCAAGACAAATCTCAGATATGCAGAGGCGAAGGATGTGAGAAAAGTCACAGTCAAACCGCAGACCAGCTTCAAAGACCTATAACAGCATCATGCTGTGGGGCTGTGTGGCCAGTGCAGGTACTGTACTGGAAATCTTGTTAAAGTTGAAGGTCACATGGATTCCAGTCAATATCAGCACATTCTTGAGAGCAATGTTCAAGAATCAGTGACAAAGCTGAAGTTGTGCCGGGGCTGGATACTTCAACAAGACAACGACCCTAAACACTGCTTAAAATCTACTAAGCATTCATGCACAGGAACAACTACAATATTCTGGAACAGCCATCTCAGTCCCCAGACCTGATTATTATTGAAAATCTGTGGTGTGATTTAAAGCGGGCTGTCCATGCTCAGAAACCATCAAACCTGACTGAACTGGAGATGTTTTGTAAAGAAGAATGGTCCAAAATACCTTCAACCAGAATCCAGACTCTCATTGGAAGCTATAGGAAGGGTTTAGAGGCTGTTATTTCTGCAAAAGGAGGATCTACTAAATATTGCTGTAACTTTCCTGTTGGGGTGCCCAAACTTTTGCACCTGCCTAATTTTGTTTAAGTAATTATTGCACACTTTCTGTAAATCATTTCATTTCATTTCACTTCTCAAATATCACTATGTTCATCTGCTATATGATATATTTAACTGAAATTGCTGATCCAAACAACCAATGATTGTTAGGAAATCATGAAAATTATCAGGGGTGCCCAAACCTTTGCATTTTCAATTCTGCCCAGTGATGAAAATTTCTTCTGATCTGATTTTAGGGTCTGCTGATAAAGAGACTGAAGTCCCATGAGGTACATTTTCAATTTTTCATAGAGGTACATACAAATAAAAATGATTTAAACTGACAAAGTTGTTGCGGTAGAGGCATAGTTCACACCAATAAATCTTTCTTGAGACATCAGACTTTAACCAGACAAATCATATTTTGTATGCCGTTATTTAATGAAAGTGCCACCATGAAAGCACATGCTCTTAATTTAACATTTCATCTACTTCAAGTATTTTTTTTTTGGAGAAATCATTTGCACAGCCTTTTACTTTAAGCAATTAGTCAGTATAACTGTTGTACACTGTCAAGCACATATTGGCAACTATTCAAATATTTTTTAGCTGCAGCAAAACAAACAAAACAAAAAAAGATCAGTCTTTAAAAATTGTGTACAACCTAATATCGATTCATCACCTGAAATATTTTAGGGTCAAATAATTTTTTTGTTCCTATTTTACTTTGCTTACCTAGTTTTGTTTGAATACCTTGATCTTGACAACTAACACTCAACGTGGCTGTTTTCTGATCAGTCAATTCCACCTTTGGTTGCTACCTGCAGAGTACATACAGGTAGACTCCATTTCAGAGACCCACTATCAATTGTCACCAATGCTCCACTAACTTGTCCTTGTGGCTGCTCTTGATCTGTTTGGATCAGGCACCTCACTTCTGTGGGGAATCTTTGTAGAGCCTACAACAATTTAGTGGCCGAAATTGTTACCGGCATTTATTCTTGTGTGTGTGGCGCACTATGTGTTAATTACCATTTGGCTGTGTCCCAGTGTTTTACATGTGGTGCCAGCTGATAGAAAGAAATGCAGTGTATCAAAAAAGTGAGAACACCCCTCACATTTCTGCAGATATTTAAGTATATCTTTTCATGGGACAACACTGACAAAATGACACTTTGACACAATGAAAAGTAGTCTGTGTCAAGTCAAGTCAAGTTTATTTATAAAGCACATTTAAAACAACGACGTTGACCAAAGTGCTGTACAAGATCTGTAACCCCAAGGACTATACTAAATAAAAATAAAAATATATAAATAAATAAATAAAATAATAAAATAAAAATAAATAAATAAAAACATTAAGAACAATAAATGACATAAGAAAATTAAAAATTAAAACGTTTAAAACAAGTACCATAAAAATACCATAAAACAATCATCTAAAAGGAGGTAGCACTGCAGCCAAATGCCAAGGAAAAGAAATGTGTTTTTAATAGAGATTTAAATGTGTGTATCGTCTGAGCTGTGCGGATATGGAGAGGTAGATCGTTCCATAGCTTTGGTGCTGCTGCTGCTGCAAAAGCTCGATCACCTCTCTGTTTTAGCCTAGTTTTAGGCCTCTGTAAGAGCAGCTGGTTCGATGACCTCAGAGCTCTTACAGGGGTGTGACAGTGAAGCAGCTCAGACAGATACAAAGGTGCCAGTCCGTTTAAGGCTTTAAAAGTAAGCAATAAAATCTTAAAATCGATTCTAAAACGGACAGGGAGCCAGTGAAGGGATGACAGGACTGGGGTAATGTGTTCATGCTTTTTTAAACCGGTTAAAAGACGAGCTGCCGCATTCTGGACTACCTGCAGGCGGCGCACAGATGATTGATCTATGCCAAAGTACAGAGAATTACAGTAGTCCAGGCGGGAAGTAATAAAAGCATGAATAACTTTTTCCAGGTCCTGCTGTGGGAGATAAGGTTGTACCTTGGCAATAACTCTGAGTTGGTAAAAACTGATTTTGGTAACAGCACTTACTTGCTTCTCCATTTTAAAACTACTATCTAAAATGACACCCAGATTTTTCACAGCATCACGACAGTGAGGAGCCAAATGACTCGGAGTGCCAGAGGAGTAGCTTGAGGGGTCAAATTTACCAAAGCATATGACCTCGGTTTTGCTTTCATTAAGATTTAGGAAATTGTTTCTCATCCAGGACTTGATGTCACTTAGACAGTTCAGCAGGGGTTCCCATGGATCTCTGCTGTTCAGTTTGTGTGCAGCTTTTATAACAGTGTAAATTTATTCTTCCCTCAAAATAACTCAATATACAGCCATTAATCTCTAAACCAGCGGCAACAAAAGTGAGTTCACCCCTAAGAGACTATACCTGTAAATGTCCAAATTGAGCACTGTTTGTCATTTCCCCTCCAAAATGTCATGCGACTCAGTGTTACTAGGTCTCAGGTGCGCATAAGGAGCAGGTGTGTTCAATTCTGTAGTACAGCTCTCACACTCTCTCATACTGGTCACTGAAAGTTCCAACATGGCAAAGAACTCTCTAAAGATCTTAAAAGACGAATTGTTCCGCTACATGAAGACTATTATATAAGCTGCACACAGACTGCTTTTCATTGTGTCAAAGTGTCATTTTGTAAGTGTTGTCCCATGAAAAGATATACTTAAATATATGCAGACATGTGAGGGGTGTACTCACTTTTGTGATACACTGTAAGATGCGGAAACTTTTTTCCTCTTGGGTCCCCACTCTTTGTTGTGGTCATTTCTTTTTGAGGGCAAACAGATTTGTTCCTCTAGCTTTTCTACTTCTCGGTACAAAACTTCTTTCCTCTAATATCTCCTATGGTATTTTCCACTCAGGTACTCCAATTGCACCAGGAGAAATAATTTTATTACCATCCATTCAGTCTGACCAGTCCTGCTACTACTGACATCATTTGGGTCCTTATACTAACCCTAATCAATCCCCACTCATTCCAACTGTCTCACATGTGGTGATAGGACCCCTTGTAAACATTATGAATTCACATATTGGGAGTTCATCATCTTATAGCATCCAATTGTCTTTGATCCTTTGAACTCCCCAGTCTACAGTTACTAACAAATCACTATATAGCTTTCCCAAACCATTATATATAATTAACGACAGACCAGTCACCATGAGGAAGCAGACTTCAAAGACCTTCTGCTCTGGTATACAATAAACCCACCCTGTCTTGATCCATTAATACTTCCATCACTTCCTGCGACTTAAATCTCAGTTATCTAAATGTCAGATCATTGGCAAAAAAAACTATTATTAATGACATCATTACTAACATTAAATTGGACTTCATGCTTCTTACTGAACCCTGCCGTAATACTTGGAACACAGAGCTGAATGAATCATCACCCAATAACTATAACTGTGATTATTGCAGCTGTACAAATAGGAGGGGTGGTGGGATGACTGTTATATATAAAATCATTTTTAATTGTTAATCTTTGTCAACTGACATTTACATAAGTTTTGAATATTTAAGTTCAGTAATTAATTCTATGTCTCCTCCTGTAATTGTGTGATCCTATACTCATCCTCGTAGATTGAAACATGGCTTCCTGGAAATTGGTGACCTTTTTTCCAAAATTGCAACAAAATTTGACTGTATTATTATTTCAGGCGATTTAAAATATTTACATTAACTGTTTGGTGTTGGAGTTGTTGTCAATCAGTTTATTTAAATGTTTTTATTTTAAACATGTGACTGGGGCCACCCATACGAAAGGTCACACAGTTGATCAAATTTTTCCCAGAGTCCTCAATGTCAAAGTCACAAATGTTCTAGATGTTGTTGTATCCGATCATTATTACATATTTTCAGAAGTTTATTATTTATTTGTAAAAACAAAATAAACACCTGTTCATCAATAAGCATCAAGTCAACGTCAGCACAGCTGATGCAATCAGTGATTTTTTAAACTGTATATTACTGGTACTGTCATCAAGTGTCAACTAATGGTCTATTCCTACTAGACAATTAGTGATGGTCAATTTCTCAAATGTAATTACTCAAATTATTGACCATACTGCTCCTGTAAAAAAATATTAATTTATGTGGATCACCAAAAGCACCCTGGAGAAACTATGAAAAGGTAAAGTTGCCAGAGATCTGAGGAAAAATTTTTTAAAATAAACTACTAATTAATTTTGAAATATAGAAAAATGCACTTTACAATGAAAGTTTACAATGGTGCCTGCAACCAGACCACCAAAGAACAAATTTATAATCAGCAAAAAAAAAAACTATTTAAGCATAAAAATTCAAAAACAATAAATGATATACTTTCCTCAACTGCACCAAAGAATAAAACAGTTAAATGTGGATTATAAAACATTAGGGCTCTCTCTTCCAAGTCCCTGTTAGTTAATTGTTTAATAATTGATCAACATATTGATTTATTCTGCCTTACAGAAAACTGGTTACAGCAGGATGAATATATTAGTTTAAATGAACTGCCAGAATGCTCCAAGCACAGGTCGAGGAGGAGGATTAGCTGCAATCTTCCATTCCAGAATAGTAAATAATCAAAGACCCAGACAAAGTTTTAATTATTTTGAAAGCCTGAGTCTTATTCACCCTAATTGGGAAATTCAAAAACCTGTTTTATTTGTTAGTGTCTATCATCCTCAGAGTTTCTGTCTGATTTCTCTGACTTTCTATCTGATTTAGTGCTCAGTTCTAGGGCTTGGCGATATGGACCAAAAGTAATATCTCAGTATTTTTTAGCTGAATGGCGATATATGATATCTATCTCAATATTTTTTCTTCCCAAATGGTATAAACAAAAAGGCGCTTCTGAGTCAAAGCTACATGTCCCAAATGTCACACAGACACTCTTATTAACATTCAGCTGTAGATGTAACTGAGAAACTGCTCAAAAATCAACTATTGGCATATTTAAATGATAATGGTCCTCAAATCCTGATTAATGCTTTTTTCCTCTATAAAAAGACTCACAGCTGTGCTATTAAAATGTAAACAGAAAAGATACAGCACAAAATTGCAAAAGGCTGACTTATTCTTTAAGGAGCAACTCTAGTGAAGTCTACTTCACTGGAAAGTGCTACATTTGTCGTGAGTCGCTTTTTGGGGGAAAAAAAAAGTCACCAGTGGGGTCTGAAAATTAAATCTAGCGACAAAGTTTCTACGTTAGCAACACTGCCATGCTGTCGCTTCCTGCATGATTTACAGGTGAAGCGATGAGGGAGAGAGCCAGAGCTGTGGGAAGTTGTGCAGAAATAAACAAGTCATAACGCAACTATATTGATATAAACAATATTGTCTTATCTTATATCCCATATGAAAATATATCGATATTTCTTAAAAACTCAATATCATCCAGCCCTACTCAGTTCAGATAAAATTATTTTAGTGGGTGATTTTAACATCCATGTAGATGCTGAAAATGACAACCTCAACACTGCATTTAATCTATTAATGGGCTTCTCTCAAAATGTAAAGGAGGCCACCCACCACTTTAATCATACTCTGGATCTTGTCCTGACATATGGCATAGAAACTGAAGATTTAACATTATTCCCAGAAAGACCCCTCCTGTTTGATCATTTCTTAGTAACATTTACATTTACTTTAATGGATTGCACAGCTGTGGGTAATAAGATTTTTATTACAGTAGAAGTCTTTCTGAAAGTGCTGTAACTAGGTTTAATAATCTAATTCCTTCATTACTATGCTCTTTAGTGCCATGAGCCAACACAGTGCAGAGCAGCTACCTAAACTCTGCTCCCAGTGAGGTAGATAATCTCATCAATAGTTTTACATCATCACTGCGTATGACTTTGGATGCTGTGGCTCTTCTGAAAAGGAAAGCTTTAAATCAGAAGTGCCTGACTCCATGGTATAATTCACAAACGTGCAGCTTAAAGCAGATACCGCCGTCTCACTAACTTAACCTGGAAAAAGAGTTTGTTGCTCTATAAAAAATCTGTCATCAAATTCCATCAATACCAAATATGTAACGTTTACCTTTACCGTGTTTTGAGTTGTTTGCAAGAGCGGTAAACATTAACCTCAGATTAGCAAAAAATAAAAACTGTGAGGAAGTACTTTGTGTGTACTATTTTGCTGCATAATTAGGGTTTTAAGTCACTTAATGTATGAAGTGCCCCAACTGAAACAAAGTGAAGTATTGAGAAAATTGAATCTCCAGTCCCAAGCTTTATTATGCTGCATGTATTGTCATATAACGCTGTAGGCTTGTTGAATTAATGCGCATGTTTTGTAAATCCAGCAATACAAAATATGTAAATATATCATGCATAGTCATTTGAAAATGTGTGTTCCAAATGAAAGAATATACTGTATTTCATTGCAATATACTAGACTATACTGTAAACTCCACAGAGATAAGAGAGTAGGACAGGAAACCACAATAGAGGATAACAGTTTGGCCTTGATGGGCCATTTTAATAAAACTATAACTTAACTACACACAATGTAAAACAAACTCCTGACTCAAATCAAACATGCATGGAGGTGGAATTCCTCCTTTTCCCAAGCTGCAGTGTCCAGTTTTAAGCCTGGGGCTTTTAGCAGCAACCAGGACACATGCTGCTTTTGCAGCCATTCTGGGTGTAGGCCATCTCCAATAACTACATTGGTGAAGTCAGCTCCCCATGATGTCACAACTGAAACATATCACCGTCTCTCTTCAAAATAAACTTTGTTTATGTCAAGCCCATTGACAGACACCGGCATTTGCTGATCTCGCTGCAGTTGTTGATCTTACAGCAAAGGTGTATGAGGTCACATACCTCTTTAGGTGCTGGTGCCTTCTGATACATAACAGGTTCAATTAACCCATCTTCCCTGAGCCTCCATCCTCTACCCACTGGGTCCCAGAGAAGAGGCTTGGGCAGGTGGCTGTGACATTTTACAATGAAGCGTGAATGTGAAGGTGCAAGGTGTATTTCATGTAACACCAGCCTTGTGTCAGCCTCTTATTGGTCACTGTAAAGTTCTGTCAAACAGTCAATACCTGACTTGCTAATCTTGCAGACCTCTTCACCATTTTCAAAGCCACCTGCCAAGAGGACTGTGTTCTCTAACAAGATTCTCTTTGGACCAATTTCAGGGCTTTCAAATTATGCCGGCGGCAGGCGCATTTTCCACCTACTCCACCACTCTGCGGCGTCTACTTTTCAATTTTCCTAAAAAATATTTTTTGCGCCGTCCGCAGTCTCCATTTCCAGCACCATGTGGACGCTCGTGGCAATATTTACATTCTTTCAATCTGAGCCATTTGATTGGTTCACGACTGCCACGTGACTATTCATGAAGAAAGAAGACAGGAGAGGAAGAAGAGAGGTTAGATTTAAAGGTAAGGACTGGAAAACAAACTGAAGTATGCTGACTTTGTGTTATTCAAAGATTGTATGAAAATACTGCAGTTTAGCACGTAATAAACAGGTTAGCTTGTTGTACTGTATTTACAGTAAAGCTCTGCGTTGGGCTGGTGCACAGAGGATGTGTTCATGGTCAGAGTTACAGGTTACATCAGTGCAGCAGAGATAAGTGTGAATCAAAGCTGCTGATGCTGAGATTCATTCACTGAATCCAACATTTATACAGCCTGTATGCTGTCAGTGTGGGGGATGGAGATCAGCTCAGATAGCTGTGAAATACTGGGTTACATCTTTGTGAATTCATTCATCCACACAGAGCAGTAAACCTCAGAGTAGCAGCAGCAGATCAGCTGATCACAAGCCTGCACACCAACATCATTTACTGCAGCTCACAATAGAAAGATGTGATTCTTCTCCCTATGCAGAGCTACTACAGCTGATCTTAGGGTTCCTCCACCTTCTGAATCCCACTGTAACCCCTGAGTATCCTCATGTTTGTGTTTAGGTGGAGGCACAGTCACCCTCTACTATGGAGGACACAGAATAGAGCTGTGTTTAAATTCCCTTTCACAGTTTGTGTCCTATAACAGATTCAAGCTGAGTACATTCATTGGACTTAAAATTTAGATTGGAATAACGTTTGTATTCTCATGTATTATTTTATATTAATACAATAATATATATTATGGTTCAGTTAGCTTTACAGAAAAATAGCTGGTAGAAACGTCCTCCAAAGAGCTACTTTTACTTTCTTACTTTGAGTCCATTCCAGAGCCTGTACTTTTTACTTTACTTAAGTAAAGATATTGAACCAGTACTTCGATTTTTACCAAAGTATTTTTTGACACAAGTACTTGTACTTCTACTGAAGTACAGAATGTCAGTACTTTTGCCACCTCTGTTGAAAATTAAACCGTAACATTGTTGAGATGCATTGCATATAAGTAATGGTTTGTGAACACATCGGCCGTGGCATTTCTTCCTTTCATAGTAGAAGTTGTTCATTTATAGTAACTTTGAAATATTTATGGGAGTACTGAAAGAAAGTCTTTAAAAAGTAGTAAAATTTAGGGGATAGTACTCATAAAAGCAAAACAGATGGGAAAAGACGCCCATGGAGGACAGCAAAGGTCTTGGTCATAAGGTGCCTGCTACTTTGGCATGCCCCCCTGCTACTCCAAAACAATTTGAAAGCCCTGCCAATACTGATGATGTAGCTGCTGATAAAGCCACGTACAGCACCTTTGTTCCCACTGATCCTCAGATATTTCTTGTAGTTTGGAACTGTTGTTTGGCCTGTGATAATATGTGTTGGCCTGGTGGTTTGGATGGTGCCTCTTCTTTGCCTTTCAAGATCTTTGACTGAGTATTGATGGTCAAATCTATCAAACACTAGAACAACACAGCTCATGCCTTCCTCTCCCATTATGTAAAAATGGACAGTCTTCTTCACACACAAAAGTTAATTATGGACTTCCACGGGGTTCTGTGCTTGGACCAATTTCATTTACATTATACATGCTTCCCTTAGGCAGAATTATCAGAAAGCATTACATAAATTGTCATTGTTATGCAGATGATACTCAGCTTTATCTATCCATGAAGCCAAATGACACACATCAATTAGTTAAACTGTCAGAATGTCTTGAAGACATAAAGGCCTGGATGGCCTCTAATTTCCTGATTCTAAATTCAGATAAAACTGAAATTCTTGTACTCGGCCCCACAAATCTTAGAAACATTGTATCGAACCAGATACTTACTCTGGTTGTCATTACCTTGTCCTCCAGTAACAGTCATTTTTGACCAGGATATGTCCTTCAATGCACATATTAAACAAATATGTAAGACCGCCTTTTTGCATTTATGGAGTATTTCTAAAATTAGAAACATCCTTTCTCAGAGTGATTCTGAAAAGCTAATTCTTTTTTTAATAATTCTAGGCTGGACTATTGTAACTCGTTGTCAGGCTGTCCTAAAAGCTCCCTGAAAAGCCTTCAGCTGATTCAAAATGCTGCAGCTAGAGTACTGACAGGGACTAGAAAGAGGGAGCATATTTCTCCCATATTGGCTTCTCTTCATTGGCTCCCTGTTAAATCTAGAATAGAATTTAAAGTCCTTCTCATATACAAGGTCTTGATTAATCATGTGCCCTCTTATCTTAAAGACCTATATTAACATATCACCCCAATAGAGCTCTTCGCTCTCAGACTGCTGGCTTACTTGAGGTTCCTATGATACTTAAAAGTAGAATGGGAGGCAGAGCCTTCAGCTTTCAGGCCCCTCTTCTGTGGAATAAGCTCTCAGTATGGATTCAGGAGACAGACACCCTCTCTATTTTTTAAGATTAGGCTTAAAACTTTCCTTTTTGATAAAGCTTATAGTTAGGGCTTGATCAGGTGACCCTGAACATCACTTAGTTATTCTGCTATAGGCCTAGGCTGCTGGGGGGGTCCCATAATGCACTGTTTCTTTTCATTCACCTTATTTACTCTGTTTATACTCCACTCTGCATTTAATCATTAATTGTTATTAATCTCTGGCTCTCTTTCACAGCACGTCTTTTGTCCCATCTCCCTCCCCTCACCACCAACCGGTCGTGGCAGATGACTGCCCCTCCCGAGCCTGGTTCTGCTGGAGGATCCTTCCTGTTTCAAAGGGAGTTTTTCCTTCCCACTGTCACCAAGTGCTTGCTCATAGGGGTTTTTTTTGACTCTTGGGGTTTCTCTGTATTATTGTAGGATCTTTACCTGCAATACAAAGTGCCTTGTGATGACTGTTTGGTGTGATTTTGAGCTATACAAATGCAACTGAATAGAAATCAAATCAGCCAGATGATCCTACATATCCCAACTGATTAATAACCAGTCTAACTGGGCCTTTTGATTTTCATCCACTGATAAATTACTTAATCCCTCCAAAACCATTAATCTCTGGCTTTTCTCTCACTGCATGTCTTTTGTCTTGTCTCCTTCCCCTCACCCCCAATTTGGGGGGAGGGATGGATGGCTGCCCCTTCCTGAACCTGGTTCTTAATGAGGGTTCTTCCTGTTAAAGCAGCAGTTTTTCCTTCCCACTGCTGCCAAGTGCTTGCTCATATGGGGTCGTTTTGATCGTTGAGTTTTTTCTGTATTATTGTAGTGTCTTCACCTTACAATACGCATGACTGTTATTTTTGTGATTTGGTTCTCTATAAATGAAACTGAATTAAACTATACTCAGATGGATATAATCACATGAAGTGAACTCTACACCAGGTGTGTGGAAGTTAAAGGCTGTCTGATGACCAGTGCTAACGTGCCAAGTAATGCCAAAAAAGCTCAAGTGGCTCAAAGTGCAACACTGAATTACCTTTAATATTCTTCTCTTAATTTATAAACTTCTCAGTGGTTTGGCCCCCTAGTACATATCTGACTTGCTCACTGTTTACAACTCAGTCAGACTACTTAGGTCATCAGACACACCACTGGTTCCAGAATTAGATACAAGTGTGCTGAAGATACCTTCAGCTATTGTGGTCTTGTTCTTTAGATCAAGCTGTCTGCTCATCTGAAATCAATTACATCTGTGCATTAGGGATGCTCCTGGCGACTAATTTCTTAGTCGACTAAACAAGGGAAAAAAAATTAGACTAATCAAATAGTCTAAAACTAAGAAACACTGAGATATCAAATTAAATTTTATGCCTGTTTAATGGACAATATCAAAATATGTCTAAACGAGGGCATTTGAAACCATTTATCACGTTCTTCTGTAATGAATCGCACTTTAAATGCTGTTTAACTGTGAGGCACCTAACATCGGGCATTACGGACACTGCACATTACACTCCAAACAACGAAGAATAAAAACATAAAATCAATAGACATGAATATATGAAAACATTACTGCAAATGATGTTCACACATCACTGAATATGAGAAATTACATCCAAAAAAACAAATAAATTGCAACTTAAAAGTGTGGCGCATTGGCACAGTGCGCTCTACAATTCATTGCTCTACAATTCATGATACACATCAAAACAACAAACATCTATCCATCCATTTTCTTCTGTTCTGTGGCTGCATTCTGAGCAGTGGAGCCCAGACCTCCCTGTCACCCAGCCACCTCCTCCAGCTTACCCCTGATTCAGATTTCAGCTTCTACGACGAAACCTACATAAGTGGCCGATGTTTTTGTTTGTTTGTTTTTTTAAGTGGCCGATGTTGTTGCCAGCATTTATACCTGTGCAGGTGCATTGTGTGTGTTAATTATCTTTCGGTTGTGTCCGTGTTTTACATGCAGTGGCAGGCAACAGAAACATAAAATGCTGGCACTTTTTCCCTTCTCCTTCTCTTTGCTGTGGTCAGTTTTTTTTTTACAAACTTGGAGGAAGTAGTGGGAAATGCAGGGAAGGGTGTTTCTCGGGTTACACTATGGCATATAACGATGTAAGGGCTCCAGCCCCATCTGGTGGCAGATGGCTGCATAACATCTAGGACAAATATTTACCAGCACTGGGTTAATTAAAACCTTAATAATTAGGCTAACCGACTAGTAACAATAGCGACGATTAGTCGTCTAGTCAGGTAATCACGCACATCCCTACTGTGAATGCATTTAAAACCACTTTGTGGTGTTTGTGGTGTTTTGTTTTGCTGTTTTCACTGCCTTAAGTTATTGTAAACCTATACAGATTTTTATGTTTTTATCTTTGGTGTTAAGCACATTGAGTTTACATGTAATGAAATGTGCTATATAAATGAAATTGCCATTGGCATCTTGAAATCCCTTAATGGCTAGGTCTGATAGACTCTTGAGACCTGTATTAAACCAAACAATGATCTCTTACTTTTTGAGAGTTGCAGGTTAAGAATTTCAGTATTTCGCACCAAAATGATCTATTTTATCTGTTCCCTTAGCCTCTTCATATTTTATATGTCTGACATCTAATGAAGTTGCGTGTAACACAGTTTCAAGCATTTATTGAAGGGAAAGAAAATGGAAAATAAGAGGAATTTGCTATAGCAAGCCTACTATAGCAAGCACATGAATAATTCAGAAATAGAAATAACTTTTTATTCATATATCTACAACATATTATCCATCCAAATCACTTAATCCTAGCAAGACATCAGTAAATGGAATTAGCGCCATCAGTTTTCCAAGTGTTGCTGATATGACTGATATATATGAGTTATTTAATACTTACATTCTGACAAACAGTGACAGTCTGGAGGCGATGCCAGGTGAGGAGTATTTCTCCACCAAGGCCAGAGTACTGAAGCCAAACTTGTGGATTGGCTCATTGGAGTCTAGAGGAGGGAAGTCTGTGTCCACCTCACCATCATCCTCGGCGATGTGGAGGCAATAGGAATTCACATTTTCACTGTGGACATGTGATGGACAGGTGGAAAGAGAGAGACAGAAGAAGAGTCTACATAGAAAAAGGCATCCTATGAAATTAAATTTTTCTTAAGATGTTCTGTGCTCACTTGAGTTTGGGTTCTCGCCCCTCGCTTGTGTACTGCCAACAGATAAGTCCAATGAGGTCATAGACACGGGCATTGGCGATGGTCACCACTGTCATTGGATGTACTTTCTCCTGAGCCAGCTGCATTGAGAGGTAGACATCTATCTTTTTTGTAGCAGTGGTGCCGATGTGGCCCTAAAAATTAAGAGAACATTGTGCAGTGAAAATTAATTAATTAATTAAATTACTGTTTGTGTAACTAATTTTACACAAACAGGCACATTTAGGCAAATTTAGTTTCTAGATCAACAAGGCTGATCTAGAGTCTTTATTTGCTTATTTTTGGAGGAACAAACTGTCAGTCTGAATTGAAGGAAAACTATCGTGACTATTTTAATACATGGGCAAACCTATAAAAACACTGCTCAAAAAAATAAAGAGAACACTCAAATAACACATCCTAGATCTGAATGAATGAAATCAAATTTATTAACCAATGGAGGCCTGGATTTGGAGTCACACATAAAAATTAAAGTGGAAAACCACACTACAGGCTGATCCAGTTAGTTGTTTTACAACTACTCTTTCAAGAATTTTTGAGAGAAAAGGATGGAGATTGGCCTATAATTAGCTAGACAGCTGGGTCAAGTGATGGCTTTTAAGTAGAAGTTTAATTATAGCCACCTTGAATGACTGTGGTACATAGCCAACTAATAAGACAGATTAATCATTTTAAGATTGAAGCATCAGCAGCATTTTGTAGTGGCAGTGGAACAGTGGGTAGGCGCTCGCCTTGCAGCTGGAGGTTGCCGGTTCGAGCCCCTGTCCCTGCGCTGTGTTGTGTCCTTGGGCAAGACACTTAAAACCACTTGCCTAACGTAGCCGCTGGTCTCTGGCTACATGACCGCAGATGCTCGTCTCTGGATGAGTGATCTGGAACAATCATTTCGTTGTGTGCCTTGTGTGCACAATGACAATGAGTTGAATCTAATCTAATCTAATCAATAAATGGAAAGACTTCTTTGAACAGTCTAGTAGGAATGGGATCTAATATAGCCTAGTGACAAACTGCCAAAAAGTGCTTTTAGTTTTGAGATACCCCTACCGGAGGTAGAACTAAACCCAACCATGTTTTTCCTCATCTCTAAGGACTCCCCTCTATGAAATGGATTCTTGGACAAAAGTATTTTACTACCAAGATGGTTTAATTGATAGATACTGTTATATACCCCAAAATTAAAAAAGAACTCAAGCCTGTCTGCATGGGGGTTAACACACAAAAACTGATGTTGATTAATAACACAAGGCCTGAGAGCTGTCAGAATAGACATGTAGTCAGGATTTTGCTTTACCCAGTAGAAAAAACTGGATGTGAATATTTTAAAGTATGTGGTAGACAGAGGTCTTGGAACACATACCTAAAATAGGTGGACATGGAAAAAATATATATATGCAAATGTTTTCATTTACTTTGTAATTGCTGTGCAATTAAAAATGTGTGATCTGTCCCACATGAAAGAATATACTGTATTTCATTGCAATATACACTGGCTCAAAAAAATAAAGGGAACACTCGAATAACACATCCTAGATCTGAATGAATGAAATATTATCATTGAATACTTGTTCTGTACAAAGTTGAATGTGCTGACAACAAAATCACACAAAATCATCAATGGAAATCAAATTATTTAACCAATGGAGGCCTGGATTTGGAGTCACACACAAAATTAAAGTGGAAAAACACACTACAGGCTGATCCAACTTTGATGTAATGTCCTTAAAACAAGTCAAAATGAGGCTCAGTATTGTGTGAGGCCTCCACGTGCCTGTAGACCTCCCTACAATGCCTGCGCATGCTCCTGATGAGATGGCGGGATGGCCTCCTGAAGGATCTCCTCCCAGACCTAGACTAAAGCATCCGCCAACTCCTGGACAGTTTGTGGTGCAACGTGAAATTGGTGGATGGAGCGAGACATGATGTCCCCTAATGTGCTCAATCGGAATTCAGGTCTGGGGAAGTGCGGGCCAGTCCATAGCTTCATGCCTTCATCTTACGTCAGGCCCTCCTACCATCCTCATGGAGTTGGTTTCTAACTGTTTGTGCAGACACATGCACATTTGTGGGCCTGCTGGAGGTCATTTTGCAGGGCTCTGGCAGTGCTCCTCCTGTTCCTCCTTGCACAAAGGCGGAGGTGCGGTCCTGCTGCTGGGTTGTTGCCCTCCTACGGCCTCCTCCACATCTCCTGGTGTACTGGCCTGTGTCCTAGTAGCGCCTCCAGCCTATGGACACTACGCTGACAGACACAGCAAACCTTCTTGCCACAGCTCGCATTGATGTGCCATCCTGGATGAGCTGCACTACCTGAGCCACTTGTGTGGGTTGTAGAGTCTGTCTCATGCTACCACAAGTGTGAAAACACCACCAACATTCAAAAGTGACCAAAAAATCAGCCAGAAAGCATAGGTACTAAGAAGTGGTATGTGGTCCCCACCTGCAGAACCACTCCTTTGAGTGTGTCTTGCTACAGTAATTGCCAATAATTTCCACCTGTTGTCTATTCTATTGTACAACAGCATGTGATTGTCAATCAGTGTTGCTTCCTAAGTGGACAGTTTGATTTCACAGAAGTTTGATTTACTTGGAGTTATATTGTGTTGTTTAAGTGTTCCCTTTATATTTTTGAGTAGTGTAGAAAAAAAGCATATCTATTATTGGAAAAAGTTCATATTGAAGACAGATAAAAGCTAAATTATTTTTCCCATGCTATAAAAGTGGTTTGCAAATTTGCCTTATTTGAACGAATTTTAATGAATGTCCAAATAAACCTAAATAATGTGGAATAACTTACCTTGCCATCAAATTTGGAGTATTCATTAAAGGGATTGTTGAGCTGCTGGGGACACTGCTCCAGCCTCAGTGACAGAGTGGATTTTGTACCAGTTGTCCGTGGCCTCTCTTTAAAGTCACGCTTTTCAAACAGAGACCCCAGATTTTCCACTGAACACAAAACACAGAAACAGAAACAAGATGTCACAGACCAGTATAGTTTAAATACAATGATGTAGATATTACATATTTCTCACAATTAAATCACATCAAGATAAAGAAAAAGCTTTTTGTCTGAATGGAAATGTATTATTTTAGGAGTTTTACTGAAAACTGCAGGAATTTTATAAAAGGTCTTTACATGTTTTAAGCAGTATTTGTTTCACTGGTTCAGTTACTGTCTCAGGTTCAGTTAAGACTTATTTTCTTCTTTGGCTACTTAAAATTTTACAAATAAGGCCTTTACACACTGGACGCATAAATATCACGTGAATGTTTTGTGCACTAAAAATATTTTTTGGACCCGCCTGTTCCTAATGAAGCCAGTCACACTGACCACATCATTTCACAGGATGAATTTGCAGCATTTATTTTTTCAAATGAAGTTACATTTTTCTGACTTTTGCAAGTGAACAAACACACCAATCAGAGTGCTGCATTTAGCAACATGTGAGCTCATATGTAGTAAGGTAATAACACTATGGCCTGAGAACTACAGTTAAGCCCTGAGAGACTGTTCTGAATGTACAGACTGGCAGGAACTCTGCAGGCCTCAAGGCGAGGACATTGATGCCCTCACCCACTGCATCACAGACTACATGAAGTAGGCAGGTTAACGACCTGAACCTGTTTTCCCAATACATTTGACTCTGGGCCATTGACCACCTCCCCCACCCCTCAGCTCCCATCTTCCTAGAGCAGGCAGGGGGACACTGTGAGGGTCATGTTCTTTGACTTCTCCGGTGCTTTCAACACCATCCACCCTGCTCTGCTGAGAAGGAAGCTGGAGGGAGCTGGAGTGGACAGGCAGCTGACTGCATGGACCATCAACTACCTCACCAAAAGACCACAGTATGTAAGGTGCCATGACTGTGTGTCTGATGTGGTAGTCTGCAGTACAGGGGTGCCGCAGGGCAGGGTCCTCCCACCCTTTCTGTTCAGTCTATACACTTAAGACTTCAGGTACAACTCAGATCACTGGCACCTACAGAATTTCTCAGATGATACGGCCATCATCAGATGTGTATCAGATGGGAACGACGAGGGAAACGGGGGGTCATCAGTGATTTTGTTGGCTGATGTGAGACCAATGCCCTCCAAATCAATGCCAGCAAGATGAAGGAGATGGTCATAGACTTCAGGAGGAAGTCACCCCCTACAGCACCAGTGAACATCCAGGGAAAGGATATCGAGACAGTGGTCTCTTACCTGGGTGTTCACCTCAGCAACAAGCTGGACTGGACTACAAACACAGACGTCCTGTTTAAGAAGGGCCAGAGTCAACTCCACCTGCTGAGGAGAATGATGTCCTTCGGTGTCTGCACGACTGTTATGAATGTAACCTGGCCATACATACACAGGTCTCATTTGAAAAGATCAGATATGTATCAGATTTAGGACTACATATCCAAGTGGCCTTTGTCGCATTTGTAAGAATTGGATCTGTGTTGTTCAGACTGTCATGAAAAGATCAGATACAGATCGCATAAGGGCAAAAAAAAAAAAAAAAAAAAAAAAAAAAAACGTATTTGGGTCACTTCAGGCTGTAGTGTGAACGTAGCCATGATGGCATGAGTCACTTGGACACTTTACTGCCATCACTTATGCACACGGTGTACCTTTACACATGGTACATATACATTTTATTTAGCTACATTCCCACCCATAATGCATACTGTGTATGCTGTGTACAAAATGCAAATTACTGGCTACAAATGTATACAGTGTTTTTGATATCTATATATAGTGTTTTTGATATGTGTACATAGTGTTTTGATGTATATGTGTATTGATATATTTTTATGTAAATAGTGTTTTCTATTTTATTCTATTTTATTTTATTTCATCCCTCTCTGTACTTGAGCTGCTGTAATGTGCAAATTTAGCTGTCGTGGGATAGTTAAAGTTTTATCTTATTTTAGCTCAAAACGCGCACCGCTACACTGAATATACAGTGATGTGGGAACAGTACGATTTTACCTCAGACCCCACGCTTCTCCAGGTCAGTTGGCTCTCTGAAATTATTCTCTGCCTCCTCACATGTGATCCCAACTCTGCCAATAAGAGCTCAAACTGTCCCACTGATAATATGAAGTATGCATGAAAGTGGTTGCGATTCAGCTGCAACTCTGGGATCAAACCATGAAACTCTCCTTGCTGCTGCTTTCTTATGAGTTAGATGAACCCGGAATCACTGTTTCTTCCTTCTCTTGTCTAAGGACATCAGGACCTCATTACATCAGCGCTTGATGTCAACTTAATTGTTTTCACAGTGTGTTTTATAAGGACGAATTATTTGCAAAACGCAACACGTCCAGTGTGTATGCAGGTTACACGACAAGTTCGCATCTGAAAGATTCGGTATTTCGTGTTGTTTTTACGCAGCTCGTCCGTGTGTAACAGCCTATAAACTAAAATAAAATAAGAATAGTGACTCTATAAAATCAAAATAGTTTGCAAAATAGTTTAAAAGTTTCCTACTATTCCAGGAGGTATGCAAAACATCAGTCCGTCCATCTATCCATTCTCTTCTACTTATACTGTTAAGGGGCTAGAGCCTATCCCAACTGACAGAGCGAGAGGCAGGGTACACCCTGTACAGGTCGCCAGCCTGTCACAGGGCTAACACAGAGAGAACATTCACACTTACATGCACACCTAGTGGCAATTTAGAATCACCAATTAACCTAACTCCAGTAACTGCATGTATTTGGACTGTGGGAGGAAAGCGAAGTACATGCAAACTCCACCAAGGTCGAATCGAACCTAGGCCCTTCTAGCTGTGAGGCAGCAGTGCTAACCACCATGCCACCTGGTATGTTCAACATGTTTTATGACACCCCTAAGTTTCTAAGCACTGGACTTAAGTGCTTAGGTACTGATGCAGTGGTCTGTGCTCTGTGGCAGTAGAGTGTTTGAGGTCATATTTTAGACAAACAGAAAATCATCAACATCCAGAACATCAGCAAACTACGTAATCAGAATGACATTAAGCAATAAAAATGACAATGAAAGTTATGTTATACAAAGTTTGTAAAATGTGCAACTTAAGAAAACAAAAAAAAAAAAAAAAAAGGCCAGGTACAGTACCTGATTGGGAGGTTGTCCTTTCTTTCCATTGAATGTTTTTACATTTGATTTGGTTCTGCCGTTCTTTCCTTAGTCCTTTCAAGTCTTTGGGCTAAAAAGAAAGGACAGCTGTTCAATTTTTATTGTATGCAAACAAGCTTGAGTCACTAAAACATAGTGAAACAGACAACAGATTATCATGTACACCACATCCTGAAAATTCC